>NW_022639704.1:307345-319538 GCF_010583005.1 Odontomachus brunneus
TTATCGAGAAATGTCGAAATTAATCACAAACTACCTGTTTCGTTAGTAATGACTACTAGAACTGTTTGCATTGCCATCTAACATTTGCGGGCGGAAACTAAGTTAAGGTCCTAATAGTTTTGCCGTCCTATTAATGGCGAAATAAGCGTCGTCTAAACTGGCCCGAGACGAGTCAGTAACTAGAATTCCTGGTCAGTTATTGGCTAGAAAGAAGTCAGTCTTTCTACTTGGATCGCAACGACGGACGCATCGAGGTGCCTGTAATGGCACACAATTGCGATGACACAAAATCTCGAAGAGTATCCATTACTAGGAATCGCGTATCCCTCGAGATATTTTCGAGGCGCTTGATTTACGCACAGAACAGCGCGCCACGTCGCCGCGCGTAATCGGCGATTTCTCCGCGCGCGGAAAATTGACGTGGCTTTTCAAAGGAGGCAATCCGCTATCGCGCCGGTGTGATTAGCGTCGCCGGCAAGCCGCGATTCCTATCGCGGATGATTGAGAATGCGCGATTTGTATCCGCGGCGATCAGACGAGCGGGCCCGTTATTGATTCATCGATTGGGTCGATATCCTCGCGAATGATCCTCCATCATTCCCACGATCGGGGAAGGCGGAAGTAACGGGAACATCTGTACGATGGTCGCGGCGATAATTTTGAGATGTGTTTCTCCGATCCGTCGGGATTAATGACAGCCGCTTGGATCCGTTGCTATCGTCTGGAATACATTACACCGGGTTGTCTAACCTGAGAAACGTAAAAGTGACCGTCACACACAAGCCGAGATATTTCTACTGATGTCCAATCAGTTGGACATTCATTTATATCGTTTTTATGACGCAAATTGTGTCGGAGATCGTTGAACCTCATAAAGCTAGCTGTCAGTCTTATTAGATTAATGCGGGATTAACACGAATCAGTTCGAAGCGTACTTTCGCGCGTTTCTTTTTCTTGATTCTTAAAATACATGGGTGATTTCTTACGCAAAGAATTCTTCTGGAAGATAAAAACATTTATTCGAGGAAGAACCATGTGGTATATGGTTCTATATAGCGACCTCTCTTTCTTGCCCGACTTTCTTACTCGACTAGGATATAGTCGAGTAAAAATTAATTAGTAATTAGTCGAGAATTTAGAAACTGACTAGTTTAAACGACGCTTACTTCGTCAATAATTGAATAGCATATATAGTTTTTAACCAGTGACAATTTTTTGACTATTTTTTAACCAGCTTTTGACAAGTTTCTGTCCCGTTTCTAATTACTTGCTCCATCAATAATTGGACAATAAAATAAATTAGTTTCTTATTAGTTTCTGATTGCTCCTTAATCAATTCATAAATCGTTTTTTAGCAACTTTTGCCGAATTTCTAATTTTTTGTTTCGTCAGTAACTGGACAATAAAACTAATTAGTTTTTAACCAGTTTCTACTTCAGGTTAGTGACCAGCTTTTCCCAGAAATGTTGCCAATAAAAAAACGTGTTTTGAAGGAAATAAAATTTCGAATTCTTAGAACCTAATTTAGTGTTCATAAGAATCAGGAATTCTAGTTTCTTCAACCAGAATTCAATTCAATAAATTTATTTATGTAACAGTCCTTTGCACATGATGACAAGCAATACAACGCGATCGACAAGATTACAACTTTTACTCACAATTGTCAATTGACAATTGTCAGAAGCGCAACGAATGCTCTGTCTTTCATACATGGTAGTATTATATGTTACGCAATAGTTATTATTCGAGATAAAATTGTTTTTCATGCTATGCTGGCATTAGAAATAACGAGTGGTCCAAGCTGCATCGTCGAGGATATATCTACATCAAGGGACGTTTCTTAGTTTTTTCTGATATTTTCTCGTAAATTCGTATACCCCATTGAATTACATAAGATATTTGTATTTACTGCATTTACAATAAACTATTCGCTTATTGCTGTCATATATAAATTTCGGCCTCAGTACGAGTATATAATCTCAGCCGTGCAATGCAATTCTTTCAAAGGACCATAAGAAAACGGGAATAGCGTTTGTAACGTTAACTTTTGCATCTCGTCGTCGTTTCTCAAGTTCGATCGCTCTTTCATTATTCCACGATATCCCCGCGAAACGAAGGCGCGTGGGCGGAGAGCGAAATCGGCGCCGGTAATCGACGAGTGGAGCCACCGTGAGAAGACCCTCGGGACTCTCAACGCATCTCCGACTACCACGACCCAGGTCCCCGGTGCCTTCACGCTCGACAGACGAGCACGACGAACGAGCGAGCGGGCGGAGGTGCGCGCGAAAGTCTCGGGATATCCTCGCGAACGCCCCGGGCGCAGGACGCTAATGGCGCGGAATGCGCGCGATTTGCGCGCGCGAGATCGCCACGGGTCGCCGAGGATCGTACCTGGAATTCGCCAGTCTCCCGAGGTAAAAGTATCAGTGCGGCTGGTGGAGTCGGGACTGTCGAAAGTGAGCTCTCCAGAGGACGCCACGGCAATGCGTTTAAACTTTATTCGATGCTAACTCAAATTCCCATTGCAGATATTATCATTAATTACGGGGAGAGATTTGTGTAACTATTTGGAATATATTTTATCTTCATACGGGGATCCAACGCTGATGAATTCGGGACTGTCGAAAGTGAGCTTTAGAGAGGACGGCGTTTGAACTTTATTCGATGCTAACTCAAATTCTCATTGCAGATATTATCATTAATTACGGGAAGAGATTTGTGTAACTATTTGGAATATATTGTACTTTTATAGGGGAATCCAACAGAGCAAACTTTTAGAGACAAAAGTTTATGAATGAGACACTCATTTTCAATCTCCTGCAAGGGGATATAAAGGTTTCGAATTTATCATTCTTCTTAACTATTCTTATTTCGAGAGCGTTAAAAGTTGCTTAATAATGCGACATAAAGAAAAAATGTAATATCCATGTAAAACTAATATATTCAAATCAATATGCTCAATACACTCAAATTAATAATATCGTTGTTTATCGGTATATGATTTTCTTAGAAGATTTTCAAAGTCTTAGGTTCAATTTTACCAACGTCGATCAAGCCTTAAAGCTCGTTTAAACTATTTGAAACTAAGGTTCCTATTAATAGTCGTTACTTGAAACTTGTCCTACGTGAAATACTCAAATCTGAATTTAGAGTTAGATAAAAATTTTTTATTTGAATTATATATGTATTTATTTAATACATGTGACATTATATTTTCAATCGCGATTCAGCTAAGAAACTCAGGTCTGACTCGAAATTAAAATCTGAATGTCTTATCTGAAACAAGTTTCAAATAATGACTATTAATACGGACCTAAGACTTAAACTTAGATCAAGGCCCAACGTTGGTGAAATTAGGCCTTAAAAATCAATGTTGCGGTGCATGAAAAGTGCCGGTTAAGCATCATCGCGCACAGTCTTCTGATTTCCGCGGCCGTTTCGTCCTTTTACGCGAAGATCGAGTGCGACGCGGCGGAAAACGCGCATCTTTACGACTCGCAGCTGCGCGCGTAACGCGCACTCTGTTGCTTCGCACTTTTCCTCGGGCACGGAGACGTCGTGGACGTTCACGACTCGGGCAGGCCGCCGGTGCATCCTCGTGGCGAGGATAGAGAAAGCCGCGGAGGAAGAATCGACTGGCACGTAATTCACGCGGCGATGTATCTGACGCCGCCGTTCGTTCGTTCCGCGACGATTTCATGGCGATTCGTAACGATGCCCATAAAGGTCGACACGTTGGAAGGAAGCCTTCCTCTCTCGCCGGGCGATCGCCAAAAATGGATAGGCCGCTGGTGAGAGATCTCGCGATTTACGATATCGACGGGAGCGAGAGATCGGGGATAACGCGTCAGTTATCAAAGGACAACCTCGGCACGTTAAATTCGCACTGTGCGGATTATTATCCTGATGTATCGCGCGGACCGAATTCAATTTTCGTCCCACGCTCAAAATATAGTAATTTCTTTAAGTAATTTAAACAATTGTCCCGTCGAACTCCGATCGTGCCGCGCGTTTGCCTGGCTGAGGACTGTTTATTGCCAAAAGCTGTCGCGTATCTTGTCGCAGTCATCGATAGCTGACATATAATTGACCGAGAGATCGTGCAAAAATTTCTTAAGCTCAGGAATTATCCATTTCTTCAGTTGTCTACCGCCAGTTATTAAAAGAAAAATACAGAAGACAATCATATACACATTAATCTTCTAGCCGTGCTCTGGATTTTTTTTGACCCAGAACAGTTTCAAAGTTCACACAGTTTTTGTAATATTCTAAATGCAAATGTGATACTTCGCGACTTTTCGAATTATTTTAGAAAAAGTCAGTACATATTGTACTAAATTACTTTATATAATGCTAAAATAAAAGACATAAAAAAATACATATATGTCAATTAAATAGTGAGTTCTCACCATTGAGTCTATTTATATCCTGAACATGGTTAAAATATACCCGAAACAAACACGGTTAGAAAGTTAAGATAAATTATCCGATAAAAAATTAACAAACGAATATTTCTGATCAAAACACCGATGAATTTTTATTTCCGATTAAAATGTCCGATCAAATTTAATCGGATACTTCCGATCATAATGGTATTTCATCAGATAAACCGATCAAAAAATTATAAATATTTCTCGATATTTCTTATCGAATGTTTCCTGATCAGATACAAAAATTCATCGGTATTTTGATCGGAAATATCCGTTTGTTGATTTCTTATCAAATAATTTATTTCAGTGTAAAAAAAAGATTGCTACATGATTAGAACCGTTACATCTTATCTCGTGTACCATAACTATCGTTGAAAATTTTCTGGGATGTAAAAAATTTAATCTATTCCGACTTTTAAGTAATATTTTGGGTTAGGAAATCTATTTATCTAATTAATACGTAATCGACTCTCTCAAGTACACCTGACTAAACTTTTTCAAGTTTAGGAATTACCTATCTTCCTTCACGGAAAAAAAGATTTGCTAATATATGGACAACTAAAATTATTAACTGCAAATTTTCTTGCTTTCATAGCAAAGTTATTTAGTTGTGATAGTTAAAAGATTTGCTAATATATATATTAGCAAATCTTCTAGCTATCACAACTGAATAACTTTGCTATAAAAGCAAGAAAATTTGCTCCTGAAGTTAATAATTTTAGTTGTCTATATATTAGATCTTTTTTTCCGTGTTTTTATATTGTCGTATATTTTTAAAGAGAGAATTAAGAAAGACATTTAAACAATCCCTAAAGGAATTCACGGCAAGTAATAATTGAGAAACGACGAGGCGTTCTGTTATTAACAACGAAAGGTGCGAGATGCCTCGCAGATTGCGGCGGCGTTCCGTACCATTGCAGCAGAGATCGTATCTTTTGGATGGCGCTCGCGGGCAATAAATAATTAGAAAGTCGGATCGTTTCATGGTAATAAAGAAATTATCGGGAAGGAAAGAGCGAGCGTTGCAAGCGCTATCCACCGCGACCGATCTAAAATAGACTGTGACGAATGTTTGAAGATTATCCAGTCCGATCATGACGAAAGAAGTGCGGAAACCGCGTGAAACCTTCGCGGCGGATGACCGTAACTCGTTAGTTACGTAAAAAAAAAATTCGACATTTTCTTGAAGCGAAAGGCGCGCCAAGAAACACCGGAAGCCGCGTTACTGCGGCAAGTATGATCCTGTCAAATCATTTCGTGTGATCTAAGCGAGGAAGACTAAAGAGCGATTGATTCTAATCTTTTGGTAAGCTACGTAATAATTAAATCATATGTATATCTTCGCTTTTTTTCAACTTTTCTTCTTCAAATAGACAAAGAGAGACATATGATTTAACTATTAAGTAGTTTACCAAAAGGTTCAAACAATGGGCCCTAAAGAAAAAATTTTCTAATCCCTACGAATTACACCTCACAAATCAGAGATAATAAATGTTGACGGTGTTGAAGTTAGAGACAACAAAGAAATCTAAGTCCTTTTATTTAAGTAGAATAAATAAGTGCTTTCATGAAAAATTAAGATTTTTTTCTCAAGAAAACGTATACTTCCTTATTTGAAAAATAATATATTATATTAAATTTACACACATATATATATATTACAATATATTTTTTTAATTACATATAATATTAATATTAACATATATAATATTAATATTATAAATTTGATATCATACTTAACTAAATTTAATTTAATTTAATTTAATTTAATTTCTCTCAGTGTGTAAAGCGCAAAATGTGCATAGAAGCGAACGCAATGAGCTAGAAACTAAAGGCACACACAAATCCAACCCGAGAATCCGCAATCGACCAGTTTAATTCGGCCGACATTTGTTCGATACTGTTTTATCGGCTAGCCTCGTTAGCCTAGCCACTGTGAAATGAACGTCGTGAATGGTAAACTCGCGCGACTAAACGAGCAATAGAGCGATACGTTCGCCAGGTGCGTGAGAGACGCTCGCTTTTTTGCGCGAACGAGGAACGCGACCTGGCGTGAGAGAGGACCATAACTCACGCTAGGCGAATATCGGGACTCGGGAGGGCGTTTCGACGAGGAGAAGGAGGACAGGTGGACTGAGGCTCGGGGGCCAAGGGGATCCTTGGCGATGGATCTGCGGAGATAACTCTTAATACCGTGTTAATTATCCGAGCCGAGGCCTAGGTAATCCCAACACCCGCGCGCGCGGCTTGGCATACTTTATGGAAACAGAGTATCGCAGAGCGTAACGGCGATCGAGGTTAAACCGGACTCACCGACTCGACTCGACTCCATTCGACCTGACTTTGCTCGCTGGGAAAGAGAGAAGGTGAACGGAGGCAGCGGGGCGAATTTCGATAGTCGCCGCGCCACCGTAAATCATGCTCCCTTATGCCGGATAGATACGATCAGCCGCCGGTATCACCGCGCATTTCTCCCCTCGTCTTCGCCGTCCTAAGCAAACTGGCTTGCGGCGACGCGCGAGGAATTAAGACAGGGTTGAAATGAGAATCCTAGGCGCCTCGTGATGCGAATTACTGCAACGTTACGTACGAGGGGAAATTGTAACTGTTCTTCATTGAAATTTTCTTCTCGATTTTATCGATTCCATTAATTTTCTTTCCAATTTTATGTTTTCCAATAAACCTAAGCAGAAAAATTTTCAGGAAAAAGCAATTTTTTCAGTTTTTACTGACTAGGATTTTCTAGATAATAACTATTTAGAAACTAGGCAAGAAAATATGATAAGTAAATGCCGAACAATAAAAATTCTGAATTGAACAGTAATATTTTCCGTCCAGTAAAAATTCGGAAAACATTGGCCACAGTATTTCTTGGTCAGTTATTGGTCAAAAACTAGCGAAAAAAATAATAATTAAAAATAAAGCTACAAGCATCTCAATAATAATTTGCACATGAAAAGACTTCTGAAATACGAGTTTCATGTTATTTTGATATTGAATAAAATATTGATATTATAAAAATATAATATTTTATAATATGTCTATGAAACCAATAAACAATAATCTAAGACAAAATGTCTCTCTGTTCAAAAATTCTGCAAGTACAAAAAATTCTATAGTAATTTTTATTATAAAATTTTCTCTCCGTATACGATATTGACAAAAAATGAAGACAGAGGCTGGAAGTGAGGATCTTAAGCGCCTCGTGATGCAAATTATTGCAACATTATACTGGAAAATTTCAGGGTTTTTTTTGTAGAAACTCTTTTCGATTTTATCAAACTTATCAATTTCATCAAGTTTTCTCTCTGTTTATGATACTGATATTTAAATTTCGAGGTGTTCGAGTGCGCGAGACAAGTCGTTGTTGCGTCGTGTCTACGTCAACACCGTAGCCAGGTCGAATGTGTTCGGCCAGACACGAGAAATACAGATGTTCGAGAGGTAGATGGAGAGATACCAACGACAATGGGAAGCGGAGGCTAATAAAGGAAATGCGCAGGATTAGAATTTGTAATCTCGCCCCCATCGACTTCGCAGCCGTGCACAATGAGGGCTCCGTTTCATGCCCGGGCACTTGTAATTACTCACGACAGTTGGTAATTATTCCGGAGCGGTACGTGCCCGGGAGATCGAAATTCGATCGACGCGCGCGCGTCCGCTATCGGCTCGCGTCCGGCACGAATCTCATTAAAGTATCGACTTACCGGGAACACACGACGGGGCACGCGCGTAATAAGAAAACGAGCGGCGAGAATAGCCGCCGGCGATTGATACCGGCGATGATGGTAGTCGAACGGACAGCTTAGCAGTTACGTCGGAATTTGCGGCGTGAGCGAGTATCATATGCAGAATGCGTTTCTCGCACTCGAGTCCGTTCGATCGTTTTGCGGTCGGAGGAAAAGCGCCGACGCCGTGACAGCATAAAGGCCGGCCTGATGTGAGAAAAGTATCTCGCTTTTCGCGATCTACCTCGATCGGCGTGCGAGTGAGTGTACTTCGCGCCGTGAGTACGCCGTGAGTACTTCACTTCGGGAACGAACGCGACGACACGTGAAGGTCAATGTGCCCGGAACGCGACTTTAAAGTTTGCAGGGAATTTCTATGGACGATGAAACATGCATATCGTACATATGCACAGAAAAATTAATGTTCAAGTAAATACTTGTGTGTATATTTATGGATACTTTTGGATTCAAGTTATGGATTCAAGTAAATACTTATTTCAAGTATTCTACAGCCTTATATATCCGAAAATCTGTCATGAGAGTTCATCATTAGCACCAAAGACTACGGCCAAGTTCCGGTCGTTTTCCACAGGATTTTGTAAGATATTAAATATTCCAATAAACATCGATTTGAAGATTAAGAAGAGTAGATTAAGGATACAGAACTTCAATATTATTCTCGTATTATTTTCTGATAGCGCGCATAGTTCACGCCACGTGCTGGTATTATAGCTGTCTATTGAGATTGTAATCTCTTCTGGACCGTTTATCTCCCAAACAATTACCAGAATGATATCAAGACTTCATAATCTTAATCCACCCGACAGCTTCAAATTCAATTATCGTATTGGAATATTTAATGTTTTTGAAAAAAAGAGACGAAATGTCTATATAAACGCAAAAAATATCTCAGTTGGATCAAGCGAATAGGAAACAATTGAAAATTAGTGGATCAGAAGTGATATCTTTGTTATGAAAACTAATATTTCTGTTGTCGCAACCAAAAATATTTGTCTGAACATTCAGCGATATTAGAACTCGGTTGAAGCAACTGAGAACAATTGACTATACAGAAGCCTCATAAAGGAATTTTTCTGTTCCTACAGCCGAGTTTTTGTCTGATCCCTGAGCAACCGAAAATTCGGCTGCACCAACAGAACTGTTTTTTCCATGTAGGCGTTTGGCCGCAGCCTTTATTCAAAATACATTCTAAATCCTAGTAAGTTTAACATTTCAATCAAGAATATTAAATAAAACAATAAAATGCTAAATTAAAACAAAAATTTAATTATTACGACGAACTACAATCATAAAATGAGTACTCCGACATTGAGAGAAAAAATATTTAATAAATAGTAAATATTTATTCGATGAGTATAATAATACACATTTACTTATATTGAAATATAAAATATTTTTTAAATAAAAAAATATACATTCCTAAAACCTGGAGCAAACTAGCTTTTCATGAAAGCAATTTGCTTATTGCATACTCACATTTTTTGCTTACTATATACTCAAAAAAATGTCTTATTAACAGAGAATGTATTCATTAATTATATGCTCCAATTCCGAATGTTACAACCACATGTGCAGCTCGCAATGCGTTGAAACATCGTCTCAAGTAACAAATCCGCACCAATGCAAGCCAAAGGCAGGTAAACCGCGAAGAGAGTAGAACCGCGGTGAGCCACGGTTCTACCTATCTAATTTGCAGAAAGATAAACGCGGCGCAAAAAGCAGCGGGCTCGTTCTCGCGTCTCGGGCAGTGATTGCGCGCGACGGGATCGCCGTTAAATTCGCCCAATTCAGGTCGTGCGACGGCGCGATGGGCCCCGCAATTCGTCGCAATTAAAGCCCACCGTCGATTGGCATACTCGTCCCGTTATTACGATCAGATAATCCGAGCGTAACGCTCGAGCAGGCAGGTGGGCGGTTCAAGGCCAGCGCGTGGCCTCTGATGCACCGAGCGAGCGCCGATGCACTCTCGGATGCGTTTTCACTTTCGTCCGAGGGCAAGTGGATAGAATCGTGCCTCTGCTGTGGAATTTATTTCGATCTACAGATTTCACCGCGCACCGACGGCGAGAAGCGCGCTCTCCCGTGTTTACACGGCGTTCGGTGAAAAAATGCGAAGAAAAGCAGCGAGAGGCAAGAAAAAGCTCAATCATCGATATGCCATTATTGGTACCATTCTTTGTGGTAGGAACCAGATATTTGCAGTGAGAACTCGGACTAGACTGTTGACTGATATAAAATAGAGCCCTACATTTAACATAGAGAGGCGACATTGAGATTCGATATATCGAAAGTCGTTATTTTGTGTATTTTAGACAAATGTAAAGTTAACCTCAATAATTATCCTAAATACATTGAGAGAAAAAATATCTTAAATAGTTAATATTACTTTGTTATATAATTTGTTAAAGTTAACAGCTAATATTTGGCTGATAATTGATCCTAAATATATTGAGATAAAAAATATATCAAATAGTTAATATTTATTATTTTTTTGTTATATAATTTGTTATAATAAATTCGTTATGATAGTTAATAGTTAATATTGCGCGCGCGGTGCTAATTATATATTTACTTACATCTAAATTCTTTTATTTAAATGAAATAAACAATTACTTTCATGAAAAGCTAGGGTTTTTTCCAAATTTCAGGAAAACGTGTATTTCCTTTGAAGAATATATTTTATATTAATATAAAGTAAATGTGTGTGTTATATATTATAGTATCCATCGAATAAATATTTACTATTTTGTAGATATTTTTCTTCTTAGTGTAGAAATGTTTATCTTATGATACTAGTTTGTCGTAATAACTCTGTACAAAAAAGAGTACTACATTAAGTAATGATACATTGAAAATATCTAACAAAATATTACTGCCTATTAGCCGCAACATGCCTATTAGTCGTTGTGGAACTAATATGGTGTTTGGGCTTTATGATTTAGATAGCCAATAAAACGAAACTTTTCAACGTAAATCTAAGGTCGTAGCATAACACACATAAGTATCCTGGACAGGCTTTCTCTTAATTAGCAAAGCCTTACAGATTTCCGATCGTTTATCACGCGAAAAGCAGCGTTATCCGGGCGTTTTTGTCGAAGGAGAAATTAGCTCTTCTCCAATTGGTCGAGAATCTACCGGTGGTGAAAAGGAAGTCTGGAGAGCACGCGAGACATCCTGTATGCAGAGAGTGTGCATCCTCGAAGGACAATCACGGCCCGCGGCGCGGCGAGTGATACCGAAAAATGTTTATCACCGAATATTCCGTATCTCCATTATTTATAGACGCGCGCGGAGAGACCCGTAAATCTGCCGGGATTTTTGCGCGACCGGGGGTTATAATTATAGGATACTTGAGGCCAGAGAAAAGGCGCGGCGATTGTGCACGCTGTACGCCATGCACATTGATAGAGACTCGGCAAGTGCACCGCGCGAAACAAATGACGTTTGAATCTTTACGACCAAAAGGCAATCCGCATTTCTCACTTCTTAACCGACCACGGCGAATGCATCTGTCTCGGTTATCCGGCTAATCCGCCTCGATTGAACATGTCGTTAAACGTAGGATGAATGTATCAAAATATCACCTTCATGATTTTCAATTCAGAAAACATATATATATATATATATACAGGGTAATTCAGAAATATTCATACAAATTTTGGAAATGAGTTTCACATCTCTAAATAAGAAAAAAAAGGCACATAGTAGAGTTAAGCCGGTCCTAATTCACTTTTTAACAAGTAAACCTATTCAAAGGTTACACTCCGATTTCTTTCTAATTTGGCACAAATGTAGAAGTACAAAAAATGTTTAGGTGATATTTTTTTATTTTGGCTTACTTTGAGTTTCACGGATAGTTTATAGCTTTTCAATGTTCTCACTCTTATCATCAACAAATGCAACAAAAATACATAAGAAATAAAATTGAATATAAGATATAGGCGTTTTTGGCTTGCTGATTATAAATATGAGATCAAATGTGTAAAATTATTTGTATAAATAATAAAATGTTTA
>NW_022639704.1:319548-332681 GCF_010583005.1 Odontomachus brunneus
GTTTAGGTGATATTTTTTTATTTTGGCTTACTTTGAGTTTCACGGATAGTTTATAGCTTTTCAATGTTCTCACTCTTATCATCAACAAATGCAACAAAAATACATAAGAAATAAAATTGAATATAAGATATAGGCGTTTTTGGCTTGCTGATTATAAATATGAGATCAAATGTGTAAAATTATTTGTATAAATAATAAAATGTTTAAAAATGTAAATAGTTGAAAAAATTATTTTACAAATAATTTCTCGGTTTGGCTGAGATTCAAAATATTTTTGACTAATTTAGCATAGATTTGAAATATTTTGGTTGGAATCTCGGTTAAAGAAATTTAAAATGGTTCATGTCTCAACTATGCCGATTTTGTTAAAATTTTAATTAAAATTGCCGGATTTCTCTCGGTTTGGCCGAGATTCGAATCATTTTTGACTAATTTAGCATAGATTTGAAATATTTCGGTTGGAATCTCGGCTAAAGAAATTTAGAATGGTTTGTGTCCCAGCTATGCCGATTTTTTAAAAATTATTTAACTATCTTGTATTCAATTTTATTTTTTATGCATTTTTGTTGCATTTGTTGATGATAGGAGTGAAAACATTAAAAAGCTATAAACTGTCCATGAAACTCAAAGTAGGTCAAAATGAAAAAATATGACCAAAATATTTTTTGTACTTCCATATTTGTGCCAAATTAGGAAGAAATCGGAGTGTACCTTGTGGATAGGTTTACTTGTAAGATACCAGCCGTGATGTCACAAAGCTGGGAAGTGACGTCACTCCCAACATCTGTGATGTCACGGTCGTCTTTAAAAATGGGTTAAAACCGGCCTAACTCTACTACTCATATACGCATGTATCTTGAAATATCTGGTTTATGAGCTTATAATCGAAAAATTACATTCACAGATTACAAACACAGATATCATATATTTTATTCCAAACTGACAGAATATATTTAAAGTGATATATAAATGTAATAAATTAGTTTAAGTTTCAGTATAGAGAACTCATCCCCAAAGTTTGTACAAGTATTTCTGAATTACTTTATGTGTGTATATATATGTACATATAATTAAAAATTTTTTCAGTTTTTTTCAAGATAGCAACATTATATATTTCCATAACAACGCAGTTTAAGATACTTCCAAGTAGCAAGATGACGTCAAATGACGTATTACTAACGCATGAATGACGTCTTAACGTCATTTGACGTTTTCACGTTCGCTGGACTTATACTTCAAAGTGGAATAACTTTTGATCCGGACTCTGAATCAACGTCAAAGTTTCTGATCAATACAGATCAGTCTTTAAGTTCTTCAAGATTTCTTCATTATTTCGGAGATACACAGGTGGTGCACTCTTAAATCTAATATGTATTATTCAAGATAAAATTTAACTAGGAAATCGGTAAGTTTCACAGAAAAAATGCAAAGAAGCGACTTGTCGCTCGCAGAATGCAGCAATATTCTCCTCCAGCTGCCCGGAAAATTCGCCAATGAAGACGAATCCGAGACACCCTGTATGTCGGGGGGAATAATTGAAAGAGCACACAATGGCTCGCGTTGCGGGGAATTTGCGGATCGTTCATCAAGCGTCGCGGGCTTATCAACACGCGCCCTTCCTCGCCCCTTTCCGCACGCAGCCTGCAATTATGTTCTCAATATGCCCGGCGAAAAATCCCCGCCGATCCGTATTCTCGCTCTCTCGCTCGCGTCTATAAATAAACGCCGGCGGTGCACGGCGAAATATCATGCCGGTAGGTGCACCTCGAGGTCGCGCACGCGGCCCCGCGGGGCGTATCTCGCCGGAGATGTTTCAACGTGTATCGGCCCGTGCACACGCGAATCCATCGGCGGCCTTCTCGTCGCGTGGGCGGCCGTTATCGTTCGCCGTTAGGTGAATTAAGACCCCGCGATCGGCTCGTAAGGTTCGCACCATCGGCCACGCTACGCAACGCCCGATCCGAGTCGCAACTGTCTCGATTATTCCCGACGCGCGCTCCTAAAAATACAACTTCGTTTCCCCTCTCTCGTGAAGTAGAAATCCAAATTATGCGCCGATCGCGTGAAAAATACGCCGCGGGGGGTGAGAATCCTCGAGCAGTCCTCGGGCAAAAGTGGCCGGGTTTATTGCAGCCTAATAAAGCGACAAAATGAAGAGAGTGAAACCTTCCTTATTCTGCATTGCACTTTAGAGGCGGAATCCTAATTCGATATCTCGCGCAATGGTCGTCCTTAACCTTCTGTCAGGCGCAACCGATCCGAACGGATACAACTTTTTGCGCATTAGCTTATGTATCGGAGAATATCTTGTTTGCTGCTTTTGCGCCAGAAAAATTTTTAATTTGAAGCAAGTGCAATTGCTTTTCACATTTAAGTCAATCCTTACTTAATTTTCATATTTAAGTTAATTCTTACAATTTAGCCACTATGAAGTCGGGAGCTCACTGAACTGTTAACATTGAGAATTATTACTGACGAGCTTGCCCAGTAATTATATTATTATTAATTATTATTAGTACTACTATTATTTATTATCATACAGTGTCCTTAATTATGTTATTAATTATATTAAAAAAGTCATTAATTAAAGTCATTAATGGCTTTTAATTTTGACAGCTTAGTAAGCTCCCAACTTCATCAAACCGTTTTGCGAGCCACTGTACCTGCCAGATCGACGGGAAGTTAAATCTGTACCAAGAAGTTCATAATTGAATAATATATTTTTGCCACTCCAGAAGAGTGACATCGCAAGAACCCAGGCAGGACCCAGTCTCGTGATGTTCGCTTTTTCATTTAACCGCCACAACAGGCGATAACGGGAGCCTATATCATCGGCAAAACGGAGCACTGACATCCTGCCGAACGGCCACGTCCAAATTGAATTACGAGTCGACGCGCGGGCGCGACGGATCGGTCCGATTGATAATTAAAATACCAGTCGGCTAATCCATTTCTCTCTCGCAACGCCCTACAATGGCCGCCTGTTCGTCGGATCATAATTACATCAGAGTGACCGCCCCGGTATGATAATGGCACTCGCGATTTCGAACGCCCGACCGTCGAATGATCGATCGCCCTCGGTCGAGCGAGCGATCGGCCCGCCAAGATCGATTGTGCATTGAATGTGCTTATGTAAACGCCGATGGATGGGGCCCGTTTCGCAAGCGATCGCGAAGGCGCCCTCCCTCGCCGGGACTCACCGAGAAAGACAGAGAGAGAGAGAGAGAGAGAGAGAGAGAGAGAGAGAGAGAAACGCGTCTGAGATACCGGATAGCGGTAGCGGCGATGACGTGAGCGATGTAAAAATGCGATAATCATAAGCAGGTTTAGGTTAAATTAAATTTAGGTTAAGTTAAGTTTTTTTTAATCAAATGGGAAGTTTATGTAACTGAAAGTTATGTAACTAAAATTGGAAGTTTATGCAACTTTTCATTTAACTTAATTAAAAAAAAATACTAACTCACCCAGTCCTGGAAAATATCGACAATTGAATACTGAGAATTCCGTAGAAGAAAAGAGCACTGGCACTCAGAGAAACGAACAAAAAATATCGCTGGCATTATTTTTATTTTTTTTAATTCTGCATTGCAAGCAGTTTCGATACTGATGAATTATTTTATACTAGAACAGAGGCTATTAAGCCGAAGTCAATGCATCTTAAGATGATTGGCTTAAGCTGAAAGTTGGCTCATTTCAAGTGAACTAAGCAAAATGAAAAGTTATTAACTTTTTTAGCTTAACTTTTTACTGATTGCCTAGTTATTACCCATCCCTGATCATAAGAGCGAGAGGCGGGCACGCATGCATCCCGTGGCATGGTGATCTAATTAAACGCTTGGCCTCGATCTCACGAGCTCGCGCGCGCGCACGGCTGCTCTCTTACGATGGCTTGATCCGATAACCCGGCAAAAATTCGCCCGAGAACAGGAAAGCCATAACGCCGTGGACTTACGGAGGCCGCGTCGTCGGATTTTATGGAAACGATAGCGCTGATTAGCGCGCGCGCGCGCGTCGAAAGTTAATTGAGAGTAACGAGGGAGACGAGATCGCGCTCGCGCGGATTACTATTCGCGCATTAGCGCGGAATTGCAGGTCGATAAGAGAGAGCGGCTTTCAGTGGTTCAGTGCTTAATCTGGGAAAACTCGCGGCGGATATACGGCGCGAGAGGATCGTTCTATATATATTTTTTCCGCCTTATCTTCTCTCTTGCTCTCGCGTGCTATATTCGCGAATGCGCGCGAGCATAATCGCGACGTAATCGCGCGTGCATTCCGGACGCGCTCTCATTAACGCTAAGCCGAGAGCGCGTCCGCACGATCGGCTAAAACGAGGGATCTTATCGTGGATCGATAGTGCGATAACGAAAGCCGCGTGAACCCGTGGACGGGGCACAGTCTGAAAGGCGACTTCTAAAGTTCAATAGCAAGCGCAGTCGCGAGCAAGGTTCGCGGCCGTTTGTTTTATTGTAGACGTGCTCCACTTGCCAGCCGATCGCGGGAGAAAGAGCGAGCTGAACCCGTTCACCGCGACGAAGACGGTGAAGGTGCGACGGCGGAGACGGAAAAGGCGTGGACAGGAAGGATTTCTTCGGGAACAGAGAACGAAAACAAACAAAAAAAAACCCGAATTTCCATACACTGAGAAAAATTATCCGATAAAAAATTAACAAACGGATATTTCCGAACAAATTCCGATCAGTTTTTATGTCCGATCAGGATATAATTTCTTCAAAAAGGATGGATTCTGATTGGAAAATGTATGAAGATTCGGATTAGGAGTGTGATGTTACAAAAATGCGAATCTAGTATATTTATGAGTATTTGGTATGAATTGTTGTTTTGTTTTTATGTTTATGAATATATTGTAAATATAAATATTTTGAACAGTTCATAGAAAAAGAAGATTTGTTTACCGTGTCGCGCTTTAAACAATTTCCTGCGTCGTCGGCGGTGACAGATGCAACGCGATGCAACGCGCGATTTGCGCGACAAGTTTGCGCAGCTCACTTCGCGAAAGTGTGAATCGCCGCGTCCGGCTTCTTCTGGGTCACCGAGAGCGAGAGTAACTACTCGAGAACGACTTTCGCCGCTCGCGGGCGCTTATCAGGCGAGACGCACAGAGTTTCGCAGAGCTACGGAAACGTATTCTTAGGATGTGCGATTTTGCGCTCACTGAGAGAAAAATATAGTTGCCTTTGGCGTCAACTATACGCTTTTGTGATTTTAACCACAAAAATAATTAGAAGAACCATTGTTTTAGTAAATGTTATTAGAATGATGGTTCTTCTAATTATTTTCCTGGTTAAAATCACAAAAAAGCATAGTTGACGCCGAAAGCAACTATATTTTTCTCTCAGTGATATATCGCAAGCATTGCGATTTCCTTTTCAATAAGATACTAGAAGAAAGTACATTGTGAAAACTTTGAGTTTCCCACTTAGAATCTCATGTTTGAAACATTACTCTTCCAATCAGAATCCATAATTGCTTTAAGGAATCAGACTGGATCCCAATTAGATCCCAAGGAACTTCTATCTGATTGCTGAATTACTGAAACGAATTACAAGGCTGTACGTGACTTATACTTTGTTAGCTCACTCGAGCAAACAGATAGAAGGAAAGAGGGGGAGAGAGAGAAAGAGAGAAAGAGATGTATACTCAACTAGGCTTACTTTTCAAGACGAGTTCATAATCTAAGGCTCGCATATACCATAATCAAGCGCTAGAAACGGATTATTGATGACTGGGGGAAAGAAATGAAATTCGCGAAACGCAATTGAGAAGAACCCACGTACGGGATTCAATATCTGTTCTGACACTCACTCTGATACGTACGAGTCATTACATTGAGAGAGGAGTAGACGTAATGTATCGCGAGGATATACTCGGGATGCAGGACCGGGGGCGAGCAGGAGCCAGCTTGAGGCGCAAACTGAAGATTAAAGAAGAGAGAAATGTACCGGTGAGTTCCCAGGCCACACACACACAATATTTTAATCCGCCGTTACGTAATCCGACAATAACGTTCGCGCGTCGAGAAACACAGCCCCGGCCCGAGTAGAAATCGTAAACAGCTCGCGGCGCGTGGGAGAGAATAAACAGCGGAAAAGAAGAATGAAATAATAGGGTGGTACGCATCGAACACTTGCACGAGGACGGGGAGGAGGAAGAGAGGGCGGGAAGGCGAGGAGGAGGAAGGAGGAGAGGGAGGATTTTCGCGCAATCGTAAATTGAGCGCCGGCATCGATCCGTATCGCGCATTCATCGCGATTCGCCTAAGTCATAACACGCCCCCGCTAAGTAAGCGATTTACTCGAGAACGGCACCTGGGCCGCCTTCGAAACACACGCAACGCATGTAATACGCGCAACAGACGAACATACGCGCGTCTACACACACACACACACATGCATGCAGGCATACACATACGTGCACATGTACAACGATCGTGAGAAAATCGCTCGCGGTTACGCCGCACGACGCGATGATTCGATTAGACTAATAGCGGTGCGTGGATACGATTCGCGAGTTTCGAGTTTCCCCGGCGTGTTCCGTGCATTATCGATGCAAAATTGAACTCAATGGCCGCATCCTGATGACACACGGCGTTAGAGTTATGCAACTTTGCGATATAGCGCAAGCGCTGCGATTTTCTCTTCTTGAATCGCAATGCAATACGCAATTGGAGCTTTATCTCAAAATTGCACCTGTAATTCAAAATCATTTGTCATTTTAGTTAAGTATCTGTGCAAATATCGCGCAACAAAATCTATGATATTTTTACTATCTAATTAAAGAAAAATTCAAAAGCATAATGAGATTATTCGATGAGAATATCGATAGAAATTGGTATGTAGGGATTTTTTAAGGTGTTCTTTCCAAATTTGAAGTAAAAAATGTAAAATTTAAAATGGCGGATCAAATATGACAATTTTCAAGATGCCAAATTATGTAAATATGATTCAATTTCCGTGGAACTTCATATTCTCTAAATTTGAATTAGTGAAAATTTTGACTGATTTTCAGTTTCGCTCTTCTTGGACCATTTTCGCAAGGGTGAGCGCAAATGAGCAGATGTGATCAGGTCGGGTCAGATATGTCTAAAAATGTTTTTCCTTGGTCGGCATTTTGAATTTCAAATCTTCGACTTCAGTTCTCAAAAAAGTATCTTTAAAAAGTTTCATAGTTCAAATTTCACGAAAATTGAGTGATATTTATATTTATAATTTTTTCCGCCATATTGGGTCCGTCATCTTGGATCACAGAATTTTAAAAATCTAAGTTCAGATTCGGATTCAATAACCCCAAAAACCCATAGAATATGTACTTCCCTATAATTATCTCCCCGAGCAACCCCGTCCTGAAAGGATTAATAAGCCTTAAAATATTAAATTGTATTATTCTTTTTTATACAGGGAATTCCAGAACAATCGAAGCGCTCGTGGTGACATCGAGCAGATTGAGGTAAACATAAAATAATCCCGTATTGTTTTGCGATATTAGAGAGCTTTTGCAAACATACGGTATAGATACGATAAACGCTAAAATGACGTCATCGAGTCAAAAGACCAAACAGCGCATACGCATCGGTTACCTTAACGTGCGAACGTTATTTCTGAAAAATAGCGTTCACGAGTAACGTCGACGTTATGGCTACCAAAATGAAATCTGAACGATTGAGATTCACAAGTCAAGATAATCTCACACTTTTAAGGGAGATTATATCCTAAAATCCATATGAAAAGAGTGAAAAGTAGAAAACGATTGCGTAGGATCGTGTAGGATACTGTCTTATCCTACGTTACCATAGCATTCACCGTAAAAACTCTTTTGAAGTAGGCAACGTAAAAACGGAATACGGTATGAAGTCACGTGACTTCAGCGTTTACCGTATCTAAAATACGTAATTCCAAAAACTCCCTATTCACAAATCGCACGTTCCTTTCCGCGAGTTTCGAGTTTCCCCGGCGTGTTTTGCGCATTATCGATGCAAAATCGAGCTCGATCGCCGATGGGATGCGGCGCCGCGCCGGGCGCTTTTAATGTCGCGTCATCCTCTCCGTGGGACCGCTTCCGTTTCGCGTCGACTTCGCGTAAACGATCGCCGGGCCCGGCGATCGCCTTGGGAAACGGCTTCTAATTTCAATTATCGTAATCCGCGGCCATTATGCACCATCGCGCGCGGTTACGGGCCGGCAGTCCGTGAGAGATCTTGCAACACGGAGCGATAAATCGGAGCCGACTACTCGGAGAACGGAGGTGATTTTCAGGTGCCTTGCAGACGTTCGTTTTAATGCCGCGCTTTTAACGTTCCAGTTGGATCTCGACAGAGGGAGAAATATGGCGACACGCATCGAAATAAAAACACGGTTCGTGCACGCAGAAAACAACTCCGTCAGTGCGACTGAATTCTCTGTTATGCCGGCGGCAGATGAAAACTCGGTTGTAGGAACGCGAAGATTCCTGCAGGAGATTTCCACTCGGCTAATTGCTCTCAGTTACATCAACCGCGTTTTGACGCTGATTGCTCAAATATTTTCAGTCACGGTAACGGGGATATTATTTCTCGCTAGAGATTTTTTCTAATTACTAATTATGGTAAATATTAATTGAGGTTTACTAATTCTGGTCTCCATTCAGTTATACAAACTGTTCAGTTATATGAAATCTTTTTCCAACATTCAGTTATGTAAAATCTTTTCCGTGTGTACCTGAATTTCTAAATCTGCGGAGGAACTTCTCAAATATTCGGCTAAAATAGTCCATTTCGTCAAAAAAGGAATATTCTTTCCGCAATCAAAATTCTCGTTTAGAATAAGCGATTACAGAAAATAGCAACTAGAGTTTAGTTCCTTTTGATGTCGCAATGTTTCCTTTTTGTGATTTTAGAAGAATCCTCTTAAGGCCGTAAGAGGATTCCGCTAAGGACGAGATTATATTTCTTGGATAGTCATCTCAACCAAGTTTTAATGCAACCAAATGTTCAAAGTTTAGCAATCATAATACCATTTCTCGTTATCGAGTTCTCATTTAGTCTCCGTTCAATTACACACGAACCGAGATTTTTTCCGTGTATAATATACCGAGTGTACCTTTTTCATCAGGGATTCAATAGAAGATCTGCTCCACCACTGCTGTAAAATATATTTTAAGTGCACGGGGCGTTCCGTATATTAATTAGAGTAGAAAACACGAAGGGCTGGCCCCCTCTCCGCCCTACCTTAAATTTTCATTATATTTCACGGGAGCGGAGAGACTTGATTTTCGAGCGTACGGAGCCATAGGATCGGGAACGGCTCTAATTACGCTTAACGATTAAGCGCGAGAGCGCGATTCGCCGCAGTAATTGCTTATAGTCGCCGCAGCGCGTGTTTCGGACGAGACATATTAATTTCAAATACCGCCTTCATTACCAGCGCCGGTACTACTCGCGGTATCGGCTAACAAGGTGTCCCGAGGTTAAGCGCGCCATTTATCATTCGCGCGACGGGATTAATTATCTCGTTCGGATATTCAAGAGCGACCCTAGCGCGCACACAGATGAGGTAACGATCGGCCGTTATAGCGTGACTCCCCTGAGACAAATAGATAAGCGACGCGCATCCGCGCGCATTTTTCCATCGTGCATGCGCGCACGTTGCATGCATAATGCATCGCGTCGCGCAACCGTTAAAATATTCACCGCGCTTGCCTAAGCGAAATCCAAGAGGAGCCGATTCCGTGAAGCTTACAGGAGGGCCGCTACTAATAATTATTTCTTGAAACTCTCGTCTCGAGCGAGATACGTTTGAATTCAATGTTAGGTGAGAACAGAGTTGGTTTCTTTTCATTAAGGGGTGCTTTTTTAGATAAATGAAGAATAGGAGATATTCCCGAATTTCTTCCGCAGAAGTGGGTTTCGATGTTTAAGACTAGAAGGACTAAGGTAGTCAATTTGGCTCCTCGCAAAATTCAAACAGCTATAACTTTTTTCAATTTCGCTGTCATGTGATAACCTCTTGTGACTTTTCATCATATTTTTAATTTTGATAAAAAAAGAATTTAATTACATGAGATAGTGTATTGAATTTTTATTTAATTGTCTACCTAGAAGGACCATTGGAGCCAATTTGGCTCCCTTATTTTTCCCTGATATTGCATTCACATATGCTTCTCGATTTTATTAACAAGCTTTATGACTTTAAATAAATAAATATTTTTATACATATGTATCTATTTATTTACTTAAAAAACAATTATATACATGTGAGTGCAATATCAGAAATAAGGGAGCCAAATTCTAACGGTTCTTCTAGGTAGACAATTAAATAAAAATTCAACTACCATCTTACATAATTAAATTTTTTTTACCAAAATTAAGAATATGATGAAAAGTCACAAGAGATTATCGCATGAAAGAGAAATTGAAAAAAGTTATAGCTGTTTGAATTTTGCGAGAAGCCAAATTGGCCATGATTCTTCTAGTGTTAATAGCATTTATCATTATCCTTTAATATACACGGAAAAAAAGATTTGTCACATATGGACAACTAAACATAATTTGCTATATTGACCACTTTTTCTTTACTGCAGAAGCCAATTTCTTTGCTAGGATAACAAGAAATTCTGCTCCTGCAACAAAAAAGTAACTAAAACAGTAAATTAGGTTTAGTTGTCCATCTATAGCAAATTTGCTACGTTAGTTACTTTTCTTATTGTAGGAACAAATTTTTTTGTTATCATAGCAAGGAAATAGGTTCCTGTAGCAAAGAAAAAATAGCTAACACAACGAATTATATTTAACTGACCATATGTAGCAAATTAGTTTGCTGCTGCAGCAAATACTTTTTTTCCGTGTAGGCTTTACTTTGGACCAGACGGCTGGTCCAAGAATTTCCGCGCGACGGGAATATTAATGACGCGACGTCCATATCGGAGGAAGCCTTGCGTTGCGTCAAGTGGAAGCTTCGCGTAGGGTGCTTTGAAGTCACATGTCGTGAAGGAGATCGCGAGTGAATCACGGCCGAGATTGGTCCGGCGTTTAGCGACGCGCCGCTCGAATTGGACCACGATCTATGCGGAAAATATCTTCACGACCGCGCGCGGCACAGCATCGAATAGATCGCGGAGGTCTCTTATTAAAGGCCGTACACAAAATGACCGGGTCGCCTTTGAGCCCCGAGAGAGCCGCGCTTATTGTGCTGCGCGCGGGACGAAGTATCGTTGCCATTCGTTTTATTGGCCTCCCATCAAGATAACGAGACTTCTCTGCCCCTTTCTCCCTCTCTTTCTTTCTTTCCCTCCTATGCTTTTTTGCTTTTTATCCTCGACGAAGCTCACGGGAGGATGAATGCTGCGCATCCGAGAGACAAAACCCCTCATTATATGGCCACGTCCGTAATTAAGCTTTATACACGACGAAAAATACACCCCTCCGTCCGGCGCGCGCGCAATTAGTTTTTATGTTATCATCCTGTCGAAAGGCCGACCGTTGAAAAAAGAGAACGCGACATGGTATGCTAAAGCGACTACTTTTACGAAGGGGAACATTGCTCTTAAGTATCGCTCGGGGATAAATGTCCGTCTTCATTGTGGATTTCGATGATATCTATGCAATTAAATTATGCTTCATATATGTGGTATGTTATATAGATCTTATACAAATCAAGGCAAAAGATCGCGGAAGACACACATTTTGGAACTATTAAGCTCCGATTAACCCTAAAAAGGCAGATCGACTAGAAAAGATATATCCGTAAATTTGTCAGACTTACAAATAAATTTCAAAATTTCACAGATAAAGTTAATTTACTATAATTTCAGGAATTTCAGATAAAACTTTTAAAATACTGTTTAATTTTATTCAGCGCAGTCAGGATGGAGAATATTAACAAAAAATTTCGAGAGGTTCAAAAATTTATTTTGCTATTATCAAATCACTTCTTTTTTCTATTTTTTAACTGTAACATTATTTCGGTTTTAATAAAACTCGGGGGAAAGTATTTATGTTCTAATTTGCGATTTTGTACCTATTATTCCTCTCAAGATAAATACTCAAGTTAAAAGCATATAAGCAACATATCCCTGAAGCCAGCCCCGGTTTCCTCTACAACTCGTATAGATGTCACCTATACAGTTATCATCTGAGATGAAGAGAGAAATTATACTGAGAGAAATTATTCGATAAAAAATTAACAAACAGTTATTTCCGATCATATTCCGATCAGTTTTTATATCTAACTAAATTTTACCGGATACTTCTGATCAAAATGGCATTTTACCAGATAAGCCGATTAAAAAATTATAAACCAATATTTCTTATCGAATATTTTCTGACCAGATACAAAAATTCATCGGTATTTAGACTGGAAATATTTATTTGTTAATTTTTTACTGAATAATTTCTCTAAGGGCATGTATTTTCCTTCGTGAGTAAGAATGCAGTTGTGTTTGTGTGTGTATGAGTGGCGTAATAAAAATACAGTTACCTTCAATGACGATTAAACGAGGGACGTGACGCCGACGAGAGAGAGTTACGAAATTCGCGCACGTCTCACGATGACGTGAGACGAGCACAGAGGCATGTCAAAAAGTTTGGTCGCGGGCATAAAAGTACGAGTAGCATATGAGCGCGAGGCAACTTCAACGTCGAAGCTGGTTCGCTTGATTTATCATTGTGCTCGTTTTAGTTCTGTTGAGCATTGCGACGCGCATGTAGGACATTAACATCGTCCACTCTTTCTATTTGCCCGCGTAAAAGATAACGATTTCATTCGCGAGAACGCTGCTCGCAACGTCGCGAAAAATCGCCATCAGCATGGTGATCTCGATCTCCGTAGCGTAGAATAATTAATTTCTGCCCTGCCTTCGATCTGCGATCAGGAGAGGAAAGGCGTTCCTTCCACATCCTTACTAAAGTGCAGTCCGCTGTCGGTGTAACTATTTTAACAAGACGATCAGCTAGCGTTTTAATTAAAATGTCATCTGGTCGCGAGCGCGCGGGGCTTGAAATATATTAATTAATAATCCTATAAACAACTACGCGCAAATAATGTGCGAAATATACTGGGCTGTGAGGAGAACCTTGTGAAAAACTTGCGTTCTCTCTCTCTCTCTCTCTCTCTCTCTCTCTCTCTCTCTCTCTCTCTCTCTCT
>NW_022639704.1:332914-342181 GCF_010583005.1 Odontomachus brunneus
CTCTCTCTCTCTCTCTCTCTCTCTCTCTCTCTCTCTCTCTCTCTCTCTCTCTCTCTCTCTCTTTGTTTCTATCTATCCTTATGATGTGGCACGCGTTAATAATCGCACCATTAACGCAAATAAGATAGGATCCCTTGGGCGCACCGTCGCGCGACTAATATTTAATGCACCTTGCGACGAGATCAACCTGAAGCCCGCTTCAGCCTCGACTCTTCGTTATAACTGCTGCGCGCGCGTATTGTTACGAGAGATTTACGTGCCTCCAAGGCGGTAAAACAGTCGGCCCCGCAATTTCTTGGCACTCGAACCGATTGGCCACCTTGCCAACGGCTCGCCAACGTACACGGATATACGTATGTGCACCGGGCCGGTGCGCGTTGCGAAGGATTAACATGTTTCCTATGTAACGTCGCGCAACCCTGACCGAGAACGTCCTTCGCGCGCGCGCGCTTCAGTCGACATTGACGTCGTTATCCGCGGTGATACGCGCAACTTGGGTCGTGTCGATTCGATATTTGCAGCTGCGGCGACGTCTGACTTCGCGAATAATCATGCGTGACAACCGCGTGACGTTCGTCATTGTCGGTGATCGAGCATAACCGTGGTGCGGGATTACCGACACCGAGAATGTCCAATGGAAAAACGTCTGGAAGAGTTCCCGGGGAATTCGTGGGAAGAAGTTAATACATGAGAAAGCACATATGACAAGAACGATAAAACGATAAAAAATGTCAAAGTTGACATTTCGAGTCGCCTGTCAGACGCTGTCAGTTGAAGGAAAGAGAATTTGTCCGGTACGAAAGATCTGTAACTTGTATGTATTGAACGTATAGTTTGCTGCGCTCAGAAAAATCCCAAGGAGAACGTTGCTGTATCTTTACATCTGAATCTGAAGAGCTTAAAAATATCGAACAAGTTGGCAGAAAGATCTCTATATATAGGTGGTTAGATTTTCCAATAAATAAGGAGACCGAGGCTATACGGCTCTAGGAGTATGTTGTCACGTGCTTTTTTTAGTTTTTATCTTGAGATGAATAGTGGGTAAAAAATTGTGAAATGGTCCTTTTAGAACATAAATACTTTTCCCTGACTTTTATTAAAATCAGAATAATATTGCAATTAAGAAATAGGAGAAAAAACTGATTTGATAATAGCAAAGTGAATTATCGAGTTTCTCGAAATTTTCTCTATATCTTAAGATCTATACGTACAAGCAATACGTAAACGTGATTGTATTAGTAATAATCTCTACGTTATTGACACTTTTGTAATTCATCATCGACTGCAGTTTTCCTTTAAACATTGCTAACACAAAACGAATGCTGGAACATATTGTGGGACACACGGTAACTTAACGATGTCGAATTGCTTAAGGAAGAAATTTAATACCGTAACCGCGATGTCGGAGGGAAGCGTTGAAACTCGCGGACGAGCAGAGAATTGCAATGCGCGCTTAATTACCAACAATGTATCGCCGTCTCGTTCGCGCTTTTCACCTTACACGCGATACACCGATCAGAATCACGACGCGATCGTTAAGAGGACCACGAGGTGAGCACCGCGACGGCATTAACATATTGAATAACTAATAGGAATGCCGCGCGCGAGCGACGCTATTAAGATTTCCATCGATCTTCCGTGAAAATTGAATCCCGCGACGCCATTAAGCGAAGACTATTTTCACCTCGCAAGAGAGAGGGAGAGACCCGCGTTTATCTTCCACGACAATATAATCGCATTCGCATAAACGATTCCCCGCCGCAACAACGTCGCGGCGACGGCGACGGCGGTATGCGACGACGCAGCGTGCATGCGTGCGTGCGCGTTGCGGTATTGTTGTTACGTCGACGTGCACAGTTAATAGGAATAACGCGTGACTAACGCGTCTCGTAAAGCACGGGCTAGCAGGTGAGCGTATACGGATCTCGTTACATAATGCAATCGGCCACGGATACGCGCGTGTGTATGCAACTCAGCCGCGCGCTGCGGCGTAAAGCTCGTTTCGCGCGATCTGTCATTCGCGACGACGACGCCCCATTCGCGGAGCGTTCGGTGCTTCTTACCGTGTAAGAGACGAAGTATCTCTCATATTATCTCAGCTCGCTTATTTCTACACGGATAAAATATTGTACACAGAAAAAGGAAGCTTTCTTGTTTTGAGAGTACCTTCATTTTCTACTTGTAAATCCTCAAATGAGATTACGCAGCGTTAAACGAAGATA
This sequence comes from Odontomachus brunneus, assembly GCF_010583005.1. Lineage (NCBI taxonomy): Eukaryota > Metazoa > Arthropoda > Insecta > Hymenoptera > Formicidae > Odontomachus > Odontomachus brunneus. The sequence goes on from NW_022639704.1 coordinate 335,137, forward strand.
AGTCACTTGCATCAACATATTTTATATGAATAGACGCGCAGAGGAATATATTCTTATCATTCAAAAATAATTTCCATCAATGGAAAGCGCGAAATATTGGACTGAGGATATGATGCTTTCGAATGTCCGAAGAAAATATTATTATCATCAAAATAATCATTGTACTTCTGTCGTAATATGCAAATCAAACTATTATTTTATTAAAATTTAAGACTTCAAAATTCTTGTAACAAAATTATATATTGTTGCTTATATATAAAACAATGATGTTAATTTTAGTAAATTAGTTGTAAATTGATACCAATTTTTTTGTGTAGTAAAAATTACGAGCATTTTACAATATTTTTTGCAAAGCTATATTAAAATGACAGTAATTGCTATAAAAGTAGCTACAAAATGTAACTGATATACGATATAAAAAACATTCAAGTAATTACAAACAAAATTTTGTAATAAAAGGCCAAACGTGCATAATATTTTAATATTAAATTTTTAATATTAAATTCGTAATAATTTCGATCATGATTTTATATGTTTCATGATTACATAAATTTTGTTGTCATTTTGTAATGTTTTCCGTGTATAGAGATTTTTCCTATAAATTCTTTTGATTTTACCACATTTTTTAGTATTGTAGAAATAGATCGATAATCAAGTTTATCTTGCTATAAAATCATAATAAATTTTGTTAAGGAAAATGTAAAAAAAGTTGTCAATAGTAGATTTTTGTTTCTAAAATGTTAATGACACAAAAAAGAGAGAAAGATAATAAATTAAAGCAGAATATCGATATGTATGTTTGATACATTAATGTTTGATAAGTAATGACAAATAATTATTTGTAGTGTTAGTTAAAGTATCTTGAATAGAACAATTTTTTACTATAAAATTCTTCCCATGTACATTTTTCATTTGATTTTTTATAGCATTTTTAAAATTAACACGTACCCGATCTTTACGACGACACAGGAATAGCTGAATGTAAAAAATTTATAACCGTGTGACCGATAAATCTTAAATCATATTTTCGCGGTTGACGTAAGACACAGAAAGTCACTGTTGTGGCTCAGGAAGATCTCGCCCGTGAGATTTTATCGCCACTTCTCTGGCGCTTTAAATTGTATGAAACGGGTTTAATGCAGTGCGTGCGTGCACGCGCACATACGCACGCGAGGTCGCCGCATCCAAAGCCCGCGCACCGCGACTCGTCGGTGCGAAATGTGTTTCGCCGTCAGCCACATTTCATCTTCTCGGCTGCGAAAACGGGCGCGCGCAATCTCATAAAGTTTAATAAACAAGCCGCTGCTATCTGCATACGCATCTCTCGACTTTTCCATTAAACTTTCCACGGCGGCGGCGACGGCGGCGGCGGCGGCGGCGGCGGCGACGACGACGACGACAACGATGACGGCGACAAGACAACGCCGTGTGCGCGTCGTCGCAACGCGCCGTGTCATTATTTTTCACAACTCCCACGCGCGCGCCTTTGCCCACATATCGAACTATCTTTTAATCGGTATGTCGAGAGTGCGTGTCGCGTGCGTGCGCGCGCGCGCACGTGCGATTTCGCAAGACGCCTCTCGCACTGCGCACGATTGTTTTTTAATACTTTTTTCAATAGCTCGCTGTATCCGCCATGACGAACCTTTCGCTCGTAACTTATCGACACAATACAAATTATATATTCGGATAAGGTAAATTATGTGTTAAATAGAAATGCACACGTGTGTGGATTTCCACACGCAGTAAATCGCACGGTAAATCAGTCGCGAGTTCCAACAGAAGTGAATTTATGAGTATCCCAAGCAGTAAAATTTCCAGGAAAAACTATAGCCAGAAACTTTGACCAGTGTTTACTGACTAGGACTTACTGGACAGTAATTATTCAGAAACTGGATAGGAAAGTACCGTGCTAGTTTGTTTGCTAGTTATCAACCAGAAACTAGGCAAGAAAGAATATTAGGCAAGTAAATAGTTAGCAGTTTTTGTCAAGTAAAAACTCGGAAATACTGGCTACAGTAATCAGAATTCCAAGCTATTGATTATGTAATTTTTAACAATAATGTCGTTAACGTTATGTTGTCATTGCTTCTCCATGTGGTATACCTGCGCAGCGACAACATATTGACACTGTCATTAAAGGTAACAGAATCAGTATGCCTATTATCAATCAATTATAAATAAAGATCATTCTTTCCACTTGGGACTGGAGAAACGATTTGGCGACTCCATTCACGCGATCTAGGTTAATGATTTGGTCAAACGGCAGATCCTAAAGGTCGTGTCTTTTATCAACGACGTGCATGGTCCGAAGGACCTCGCGACTAATCATTGACGGTGGATCTCGCCACCTTCGCCGCGACGATGCACACGACGACCATTTTCGGAGCGGCGAAGCAGCATGCAGAAAAAAAGCGCGACTAGTCGCGTGTCGTCACTCGACGTGCCGCCGCAGCCTTGCAGCTTTATACGGCCAGCTAGACGAAGAGGACGACCGGAGAGAGCTGAAGACGGTGCGCCGCGATCGAGAGTAAGTCCTGGCCTCGTTCGCCGGAGGTGTCGCGGCATTCCGGCCGTGTAGGCATGCGACCAGTTTGGAAACGACATAATTATCGCCACCTGAGGCACGCGTTACGCGATTACGTTACTTTCCATGTCGGTGCTCGCTGACAATCGATCGCGAATCGCGATCGACTAGTCGTCCCGTTAGCCAGTTTGCTTTCGAGTGGCGAGTTCGATTACGGAATAACGATTCTTGCGATCTCTTAGTATCCAAGCACTACTATTTCCCGTTTTGGGTATTAAGGTTCCATAAAAAGACTCGTCGGAAAACTTAGTGCTGGTTATTGGCATATCTCTTAATCACTGACGTTATGGAAAAATCTAGTTTTTTGCGACTATGGCATCTGTTCAGTAGGTTTAGCTCTGAAGATCTTTATTGGAATCATAGAGTGCGAGAAGCTTAACTGCATATAAAAAAGTTCATACTATATTTAAATAAATGTTACTTGTTTCAAATTTCATGATTTTATGTATTTTAAGTTCATCATGAGTATCAAATTTACTCAAAATACATCCTGAATTCTATTAAGTTCAGTATTTAATAAAATATATTAAATTTAAACAAAAATTCGGTCTACTCACTGTAGACGAACTTTTACTACTGCTTAGAGACAAACCAACTTTTTCTTCGACAAAATTTCACAATATTCTTGTAACAAGAATAAATTCTTCAAGTTTCAAGCAATAACAATTAATACGAGCTTAAGGCTTTTAAATAAGGTACTCAATATTAAGTGAGATACTCAGAGTAGAATTTAATGTTAAATGAAAATTTTTTCAGTTGAATCACAATTATAAATATCACGTATATTCAACTAAAAAAACTTGAATAAAAATCTGATGTCCGTATTAATAGTCGTTACTTGAAACTCGCCTCAGGTGAGACACTCAGGTTGTTATTTAGACTTAGACCTGAGTTTCTCAGCTGAATCACGAAAATGTAACATCACATGTATTATATATAATTCAAATAAAAAAACTCTTATCTAACTTTAAATTCAGATTTGAATATTTCACCAAGTTTCAAGTAACGACTATTAATATGATCCTGATTATCCCACATGAGATAAGTTTCAGGCGACAACTATTTAATATGAGCCTGAATTCAAATTTAAAAATCTCACTTGAAACAAGTTTTAAATAATAAATATTATTACAAATCCGCATAAATTATCAAAGATAGACAGACTGCCAGCTATTGGACACTTCCTCCATCTTCATAATGATCTACACGGAAAAAAACAATTCTGTTGGTGCAACCGAATTTTCGGTTGCTCAGACGAAAACTCGGCTGTAGGAACAGAAAAATTCCTTTATGAGGCTTCTGTGTAGTCAATTGTTCTCAGTTATTTCAACTGAGTCCTAATATCGTTGAATATTCAGACGAATATTTTCGGTTGCGACAACAGAAATATTAGTTTTCATAACAAAGATATCGCTTCTGATCACCCAATTTTCAGTTGGTTCCTATTTGGTTGCACTAACTGAAATTTTTTTGCGTGTATTAGTCGATTTTCGATCAACGTAATACTGTGGCCTTCTTTCTTCATTGAAATCGACAGATTCAATGTAGTTAAAATGTACCGCGAAGTTTTTAAAGAAATTATCAAGCGATATAATTGATACGACAGCGAGTTTGGATGCGATATTCAATACCGAACAAGTATCGACGGACATCGACGTTCCGACAAATCGGGGCGTATCTATTCCGGAGTCGTCGTCGGCCACGTGTTGTAACCTGATTGCGGTAACACGTGCGAGGGTGAGATTACAAGTGCGCGTTTGCTAGAAACTCAAGTGGAAACTGAAATCGAACGCGCGCAGCGATGTTTATCGTTGATCGTTGGGGCAAGGTCGCGGTGTAATCGATGTCACAATCGCGCGTACGCGCGCCACGCCGCTCATTAACGTCGATGTCGCGCATAATCGACGCGTGTAATTAACGGACTCGTAATTAACGGCCCTCGCGATCATCGAATCGGACTTGCGAGATCGATAGCGATCGGCGAGACTCGCAAGAGATACAATTTTCCTCCTGAAACCTAAGCTGCGAATCCGTAGTTCTCGCGATACCCTTGATTTTAAGAGTATCCGCATTGCTTGCATTTAATAATTTACTGGGACCAGCGTGATCCGTGGGAGGGCTTTGAAATAACGCGCGTCTCGAAGTTTCCAGCTTAGATTTACGCGGACTCGACCCGTCCAACGTTAATCTCCACTCTCTTCAGTGCCGAATTTCTCGGACTTTTGCCTCGTGGGCTCTTTCCTCGTGGACTTTTACCTCTTGGACTCTTACCTCTTGAACTCTTACCCTTGAGACTTTTTCCCTTTTTACATATAGGTTTCCTCAATAGAAACTTACATGTGAGAATTTTTACAATTTTTTGTAAGAAATTGGAAACATGGGAAACGTCTGAAGCTCGATCGGACTCTGAATATGATTTCCTTGACTTTATACGGGCAGGGATTCGCCTGAATAGCGCGTACGTGTGCGTGAAACGCGGCCGATCTCGTCGTGGGATTCTCGACAAGGTATCGGGGAAACCCGCGAGATTCTTCTCCCTTTCGAAGAGAATCGGCCGCGAAACGCCGTCGATCGGATTTGAATAACACGTCGCGTCGAACAGAGGAAACATTATTTTGTATGTATCTGACGCAGCACAACCTATACCTCATAAACATATACACTAAGAAAAGAATTTAGTAAATATTATCAAAATTTGGTTACTATTACTAAATGGTAGACGTCTCAAAATCCCGATTTCTTTTTCCATAGAAGAAGGAAGGCATACTAGGTGGCGGCGGGACGCCGCCGTGCGTTCGAGATCTGCGTATCTTTTCGTTCCAGAGAGAGAAAAATATCGAGAGCGCGGTTTTGCTAGGCCGGGACTCGAACCCGGGTCTTTCGCTTGCCGGGCGACTAACCACTGAGCTCTAAACCACTGAGCTACCTGATGTTCCACGCCTACGACACTCTCCTCTCTCTAGATAACGCTCAAAGACGTTCGAAAGCGACATCTCTGGCGCGATCCCGAACGCACGGCGACTGCAGAGAGAAACAATGTTACTGTACCAAATGGTACAGCTGTCAGTCTCTCAAAGTCAAAGCTATCCTTTAAGACCTGCTGTCCATGTATGCCCGTCTCCACCGTTGCCCCTCCTCATTCGGTGCAAACAATACAAATAAGCCCCGGTGTCGACACCAAATTTTTGGCAGCCCCCGGGTGCTTGGACGCAATGCGCCATGGGAGATCCACCATAGAAGAAGGAGGACATACATACATTACTTTTACATTTATTGAGGCGTTCAGTTTCGCAAAGTTTCCGCCAATCGTACGATTTCATTGGAATGAAAATGTCTCATCGCTATCATGAATTATTCGAATTATTCTAAAATAAAGAGAAAATTATTTTAGAGTGGAAGATGATACCAAATGACTTCAAAATGAAGAATGCAACAATTATTATCTCTTCGGTAGTTTTTTATAACTTGTTGGCAGATTTGTAATTCTCATCGCTCGCGACGCTCAGACGGTCTTGCGTCGCTTCTGGACGGTGTAGTATTTGCAAAGATGACGTACCTTGATCCTTGCGATCCAGGCTGCAACAGCCAGTGTTCGCGGTGGACGTAACGCAACGCGACCTGGCTGAGCATAAATCTCGCCGCAAAGGGTTAAACGCGATACCGCGCGCTTCGATTGCGCCCGTAGCTCCGGGCGTCGTCGTCGTGGGGAATCGCGACGTGGCGAGAGAGAGGGAGAGAGAGCGAGAAACGCAAAGACTCCTTACCTGCAACAGAAAACATTTCCCCATTAGATTACATCCTCCCGGTCATAATTTGCATCTACGTCCTCCTCCAACTCGGTCTCTTTCTCAAGGCTCCGTTCCGCCGGTTGCATAACGCAGCAACGACGAGAACGGGCAGGGATTCGCCTGAATAGCGCGTACGTGTGCGTGAAACGCGGCCGATCTCGTCGTGGGATTCTCGACAAGGCATCGGAAAACCCGCGAGATTCTTCTCCCTTTCGAAGAGAATCGGCCGCGAAACGCCGTCGATCGGATTTGAATAACACGTCGCGTCGAACAGAGGAAACATTATTTTGTATGTATGCAGGATGTATCTGACGCAGCAAAACCTCATAAACATGTACACTGAGAGAAGAATTTAGGAAATATTATCAAAATTTGGTTACTATTACTAAATGGTAGACGTAAATATAGCGGGCCAAAGCTATGGCAATACTTATTAATTAATTTAGTTCTGTAAAATAAATTATTTATTTGACAAAAGTAAAATTTATTTGCTTCCAGAATATATTTGGTAAATAAAACTTATTGAATAGTTGAGCAAAATAAGCGATTTTGTAGTAGTTACAAAATTTTTGGTAGGTTCAACCAACCATCTGTAATAATAGATATTGAAACGATGTAATAGCTGCAAATGAATGAATTTTTCGTTGTGCTGCAACAAAACATACTTATA
>NW_022639704.1:342191-352007 GCF_010583005.1 Odontomachus brunneus
AATTTCTGTAACTAAATGCAGTTTGTTATAGTTACCAGTCTTTTCTCTCAGTGTAGATTGTATTGGGTCAAATTAAACACAAAGTTCCTCTGCTATTTAGCAAACAACCACATAAAATTTTGAATTAACAAATAAAAAAGATTGACGAGTGATCATGCACAGATGAGCTGTGATGGAGACGCCTTCACAACTCATAACATATGTGACTGTCTGTGAATATTTGTGTCTATAATCGCAATTCAACTGAAAAGTTCCAAGTCCAATTTATCTTACTTGAAACGAGTTCCAAGCAATAAGCTGAAGTTCATATTAATAGTTATTCCTTGAAACTTGCTTCAAGTGAGACATTCATAAGTTTTGAGTTACATGTAACCTTGTCATCGCGACTCCAAATATAGTATCACGTATATCATATGTGTTTCGGTTGAGAAACTCAGATCCAACTCAGATCGGAGCATCAGAAATTCAGATCTGAGTATTTCACGTGAGACAAGCCTCAAGTAAGAAGACAATTAGTACAGGCTTAAATTCAAATTTGAATATCTTACTTGAGATAAGTTTCAAGCAACAACTATTTAATACAGGTACTAAAACTCCGACTAGATGTTACCGGATGTGTAACCGGCGAATAACGCGAGAGTCATGTCAGGCACGAAGCCGTTAAGAAAGATATACGCGTCTACGCGTATCCGAGGACTCCGCGTGTTAATTCGAAGGCACCGACGCGTTTCGCGGCCGCGTCGAAGACGTAGACGTAGAGAAGCGTCGTCGTAAAACGCCCCCGCTTCTCGCCGCGGCAGGATACGAGACGCGGGTATCGGTGAGCGGATCGATCGAAGACAGCGAATGATCGATGGTCGCGGGAACTCGTCGGGTTCACGACGCCACGCCGCGTTTAACGTACAACATCCGGTAACGCTGTGAGCGCGCGGCCGAGGAAAGTAGAAACAGACAGCTGTCGACGAACATAGCCAGTCGAACACGAGAGCAGTTTAATCCCGTTACTTTGCGAAACATCCGTACACGATATGGACACGTATTTGTTTTTCATACAGTTAAAAATCCACAATTCGTTCGAATTGAGTATAAGATCAATAAGCGTGGGTAAAGGAAGTAGTAATATACGGCTATCGTCAGTCATAATTACGAAACAGTTCTGTTTTGCGAGAAACAGTGACATATATTATACAGGGTGTCTGGTAATTCATGGAAGAGCCGCGGTGCATCTGTGATATGCATTATTGTGCACAATTGTACACTAATCTTCTTTAATTAATAACTAAATATGTATGTGATCGTTTCGAAAATGGTAGAAGACTTTCAATTCAGTTTGACCTAATATACAAGCATATCAAGCGGTTATCATCTACTGTATGGCACGTGATCAAAATAGATAACCAGATGTTGCTCCAGAGCAACAGTGCTAAATAAATGCATCCTGCAGCTATCCTCGTTGCACATAGCTTGATAACAACTGCTAAATAAAGAGTTAGCTGAGATGAAATGATCAGTAAACGTGATTAAAAGAAGTAGGTACGGACAGCTGTAAACGCAGATAATTAATCACGGCAAATAGTATGGTTTAATCGCGAAGTACCGACACGTCATATAATGCAATCAATGTAACAAATGTACAAATACATTTGTTTTTCATGTAACTGCATGATTTATTACATTAATTGCATTATATTATGTGTCGCTACTTCGCAAAACACCGACTAAACCACATTATTTGCTATGATTGATCATCTCCGTCCACAGCTGTCTGTATCTACTTCTTTTAGCAATCAATGCTTCATGAAGTATCGACACATAATATGCAATAAATGTAATCAATGTATAATACAAATTTATTTTTTATGTAACTAAAAAGATGCCTTCCTAAGACAATTTATCTTAGCTGTGCATGATCAATGAGGGCGATTGAAGAAAGTAGATACAGACAGCTGTTGACGGACACGATCAGTCATACGAAATAGTACTGTTTTATCAAATATTAATATATAATATAATGCAATAAATATGATAAACGTATACACAGTGTAACCATGACTTTGTTACAAACTTTATGAAGTGGTAGGAATGATCAATATGGACAATTTTTATATAGGAATTTCATACAGGAAACGTCTGCAAACGTTCCGTTTGGGAGTTACAAGCCTTTTTTTTATATGTGTAATAATCAGTCTAAGTAACCATTCTAAAAGTAACACTACAGAATAATACCTTTGATTATTGCATTATGAAGTTTTAATAATTGTAAATTAGCTTATTATAATTCAATTACTATCAGTACGCATTACAACGAATGCACTGGCTTTGAGTTTGATGCCGGCTGGCTGTAAACAATGTTCTGTTTTTCGCACGACTATAATGTTTACAAACATTATCACAACATCAAGACTTATCTGAAAGCAAACAACATGATTTACCATGCTCCTTAATCGTTTCCACAAGTAAAGCTTTGCCAATGTTACAGAAAACAATCTGACTGCACACGTCAAAGCTTGTAACTTCCAAACGGAACGTTTCCACACATAGATTCCTGTATGAAAGTTAATAATATTGATCACCTCTACTACTTCTTAAAGTTTGTGACAAAGTCACAGTTACACTGTATATAAATATGGATTTAATTTTTGCATAGTTAAAGAGCTGCCTCCAACAATCGGATTTAACCGCGGCCGCGCGCCGGAAACGCAACGTCTTTCGTATATTTCATTCTATCGTATTTCAGCAACAGAACGGCGCAAATTTCCATCCTCCCCGAGGAAAGATGGATGCGCGCCTGCACAGTGTTAAATTGCAGAAACGCCAGCGAATGTTCCCCTGGCAAATTAATTCGCCACCTCGCCACCGGGATAATGAACGGGCGTGAGTTTCGCGCTCCGCGTCCTGCGGACTTGTTAGGTCGGACATTGTGGAAATTGTGGTGTGTCGCTTGTTGAGCGCGCCGCGGGGGCGACCGCAGCGTGAACGGGACGGAGGGAACAGCGATACGAAAATATCCTCTTCCAGGATCCTTCCTCATAAACTAGCTCCTACTTCGGCCGCCTCTTTGAGACGGGCCGGCGGGAGGACGCGCGCGGCACGGTCTACGAACAGTCTAGGACTCTCTAGAGAGAGAATCTCGCGCATAAATCCATCGCGAAGGATAAAAGGACGGGAAGCGGGAGGAGGACTCGGGATTCGCGCGTCACACGCGAAGCCGGTGAACGCCGGGTGAACCTACGAGCGAGGTGATTTGTGCCACGGACAGGCTGCTAAGCATGCATCCACGGCGTCGCAGCGAATCCTGAGAAAGGAGGTCCCCTGGGAACAGGAGGGTCTCCTGCGAGAACCACGGGCGGAACCCTGTGAGCGCCAGCGCTCCGATGTTCCCCGAACCATTTTTGTTCTAAGGGACTTGGACTTTTATTAATGCCGGCGAGTGAATAACGCGAAACCGCCCCGAAACATTTCAATGGGATATTTTCCCCAGATATATAAATTTTCACGACGCGAGACAATCGATGGTGAAAACTATACAATTTTTTTTTAGCTACATTTATGACATATACTCTATATTTTATTTATATTTATATTTATTTTATATTTATTTTATATTTATGACGTATACTCTATTGAATTGATTATTAAATTTACATACAAGAATGTAAATTTTTTGTTATATTGATACAGCAACAAATTTACTAAAAGTTGTACTCAGATTTTCATGTTTTTATTTCACAGCGCATATCGTTTTGAGTAAGCTGATAATTCTATTTTGTACATCTTTTGTATTTCTATTTCATTTGTATGTGATAAATTAATTTTTGTATGTGATTTACTTTGTATGTGATAAATATCAGTGCCGTGCTGAAGCACTTGTAAGGATGGCAACCTTTACAAACCGACCATTAAAAAATTATTACCAAATTTACGTATACACCTGTCTATCTGAGTTTGCCTGTTTGTTTCTTTTCTTTTTGTATTTGATACGAGCGGAATCTCCACGAAATGAAAAAACGACCAGCGAACCGAGAACCGTTCGTCTTCGGGGCCGATCGAAACCCGAATTCCTTTCGGACCCATCGCGAATTCGACGGACGCCCCATCCGCACAACTTTCCAGGAAGTATCGTCGTACTGCAAGCTGCAGCCGCGCGAGGGTCATTCGACGCGATAGTATCCGCATGATAATCAATCTCGCGTCCCGTGTAGGTGTGCAAAAAGATAACTGGAGGCGGGGTGAGAACAATGGACACGCGAAGATACTATCGCTCGTCGTAAACGCCGATATTTCCTGCGAGCATAGCTCCCGGCGATGTGGCGATACAAGCGCGTCGCGACTCGAGCGAGAATTCATCGGGATTGTTCCAAACGTGTTTTGAAAAAAAAAGAACTCGGAGAAAATGATAAAGCGCAGGTGTGACCGACGTAGCGAAACGTATTATACTAATGCTTCAGCTAGTGCGCCCTGTTACATATACATGATTTCATTCTTTGCCAGCAGTTATTATCTTATGAAGAAATATTTGTCGGTAATGGTAGTTTATATTTGTACTATCATATGTGATAGTGATAGTATATGTGAAAGTATACTATGTGAGAGGAAAGAGATCTGAGAACTAAAGAGTATTCGATAGTGATTGATAATATTTACATGTACTAATTTATATATTTTTGCAGTGAGAAAAAGGATTTTTTTCGAATGAGAAAATATACGTTCTCTTAAAATCGCAACTTTTTTATAAAAAAAATAAAAGATACAGAATCGCTTATTTTGTTTAAACACAAGAATTTCAATTTATTGAATATGTTATTATAGTAATATCACTCTATAAATATTTCTTAATTCACGAAATAATTATTATTTTTAGATAATTTTTTTCTTAGTAAACAAAGATTCTCACACAGATTTATGTATTTATAAAGAAGATAGTGATTTGTTTCGACATGGTCTAAGCAAATTATTAAAACTATCTGTAATCAGCAAGTGAAAAATCTTCTGCAATGAATGCAGCTGTCAAAGTGTTATAATATCGATATTAATATTTTAAAAAATTCTACACTAAGAAAAAAAATTTAGTATATTTATATCACAGAGAGATAACTACCATAAATTGTGGTCAAGTAAACTAATTTTTTAATATTAGTGATAATTAATGTGTATTAATTATCATTATAATATTAATGATAATAACCTTATGTGCATGTTATTATTACCATTTTCCTGTTAGAACAATAAAAAAAATAGAATTGGAGCCAAAAATAACCATAATTTTAGATTTTTCTGTCACCATAATTAAATATTCTTCTATCTATATTTCTATCTATATTTCTATTTATTTCATCTATCTATATTCTATTTATACTAATCCTTTCTTCTCCCCCTCCCTCTGCCTCTCTTCTGTACCGAAGGTAGAAGGCATGAGGTGGATCTCTCGCATTCGTAGGCCCTACGATTGTTAATCTCTCGCGACTACGCCTGCGGGAATGGCCATTAGCGATGCGGTAATAACCATTCTAGGATTACCCCAGGAACATGACCAAGCAATCCTAGGATGACTATTACTGCCTTCAAGCGGAGACGCGGTGCGTCCGAGCGGACAATTCAGGATGGCTATAGCCTCCTAACTTAAACCACCACACGTACGCACCGTACGGCGTTTTACGAGCGAGTGAGCTTGTCAGAATGCTGGCGTTTATGACGACCGGTACCATCTTCATGTCCATTGTTCCAACCACGCCTCCGGTCGTCGGCAGAAAATATTCTGTCGAGGCGAGGTCTATCGGTACAAGGTGCGAACGTAATTTCGAGGATCCGATCCGTCAAATTCGCACGCGCGCGGGGAACAGGAACTGCCGGCTGGACGAGCGGCGGCCGCTTTAATAAAAAAACGAAAGCAGGCAAGCTGGCAAATTTCGCAACGAGTACATGACTGCGATATCAGCACCTTTTTGCGAAACAGCCAATTTTTTCTCTTGCCTATCCCCTGATGCGTCTCATCTTGACACGGATTAGCGCGTGAGCGCGCCTTGGCTTGATCCTCGCCGGATCAATCGCCACAACCGGCGAAAATTAAGTTATTACGAGTGCGATTTCTCGTTAATTTCACCGCGCCACATTCGTGACTGACGCGTTTAATAACACGCCGCACGTCTTCATTCGCACTTTTTATGCCGGCTCGTCTTTAACGAGAGAGCCATTAGCCGGGAGCCTCGCCCTTACGAAAGTCCAGGGACTCTTAAATTCGTTAAGACTACGTTGTCGGTCCGCAAAAAATTCGCACAGCTTAGTTGAATATCTAGATTAACTTTTATGATCATTACGACGTGAAACAACCTGGATCGAAATTTTAATCCTAGACGGAAAAAAAGATTTGCTAATATATAGACAACTAAAAATATTAACTGCAGGATATATATGTAATTTGCTAATATATATATTAGCAAATCTTTTAGCTATCACAACTAAGTAATTTTGCTATGAAAGCAAGAAAATTGCTCCTGCAGTTAATGATTTTAGTTGTCCATATATTAGCAAATTTTTTTTTTCGTGTACTTTCAGACTCAATATTCCTTTGAATACCTGTTTTGACGTTAAAGAAAGAGAAAAGGGAAATTTCGGACATTATATCAGAGTCAAAGTAACAATAAATTATATCATTAGAATTCAACCTATTTGCTAATTTAGTTCCTACTGCGTTGTAGAATTCAAGGCACATAGAACCAAACTTTTGACCCGGGAATTGATGATGGAAATTCTACAATTTTTTAAATTATGTTTATGAGGGAAATATGCTATATTGAATTAATCATTAAATTCATATTATACAATAAAGTAAACTTTTATTGTATTGGTGCAGCTAAAAATTTATTAAAAGTCATATTCAAATTTTTATGTTTCATTTTGCATGATTCATTGTTTTGAGCAAATGTTGATAATTCTTTTCGTATTTATATTTTATCATTTCATGTGATAAATATGAATGTCATGCATCTCAAAGAAATATAATCTTATTTCTAGCGAAATTCTCTTATATATGACTTTAAGAAGATTTCTCTTTGCTACTATATTACTACTATGCTACTATAAGAGGAACATTATGAGCACAATATTTTAAAGTTAGAGATATTTCGTCTTTTATCTGCAGAACAAATCTTGCTTGTAAAAAGAGGAAGAAAGTTATCTACTATCCGATTAATAATCCGTTTTATTAGATGAGGAATATTCTCTTGATAAAAAAATGTTTACTGAGAATTTTAAGAGAATTCTCTTGAAGCTGTTTGTAAGAGGATTCCACCAAGGATGGGATGATATTATCCAGTAAATAAATCACTTTCATAAAGAACACAACTTTTACAAATTAACTAATAAAAATATTCTGCCGAAATTAGTACTTGTCTATCTGGATATGAACGATTCGTACCTGATGTAGCAGAATGAGCGCGTGGATACGTGAGATCATTCGTGCTAACGAGTCGAGTCGGTGAAACGAGAGAGCGCTCTCGTTTCGCGGCACGAGCCAGTCGTGTTCATGACACAGTTTCGTTATCGAAGTCAATCGGTGATCTAAGCGCGGAATAAGAGCCGGTGCAAATTTTCGATTATCCGGCTACTTAATCGACGCTCATGCTAATAATCGTACAATGACGCGAACTTATCATCCGAACTTATTCTCTTACTTAAGAGAAATATTTCCAGCGTAAGGAAGCTGCAGTATAGGGTGGTGTAAGACGAGGGGTGTAAGCGAAATAAATTATTTTTATTTCTTATTCCTATTCACGATGAGTTTGCTCCGCGAGGCGAGCCTTCTCTGAGTGCGCCGGGGGAGTCACCGCAGAAACGGCGACGAGGAGGAAAGCGGTTGACGAACCCCCGGAGGCAAGACGGCGCGAGGCAAGGCCGCGAAAGGATAAGCCGACCGTTTTTCAGTCCGGCTCACCGTAAAGCCGGCGACACACTTACGAGACGTTGGCCTGCGCCGGCCGCGCGTGTAAACACGGGAATATCTTCATTTGCGTGCTTGTGGGCGGCGAACGAACGAACGAACGAACGAACGAACGAACGAACGAGCGAGTGAGCGAGCGAGCGAGCAACAGCCATGGCGACGCCGTGGAACCCGGAGAGCAACGGACCGTACGACGCATGCAGTCGGAATAAGTAGGCAGCCTCGAATCCCTATGTGGGTAACCCGGTCCCAGAAACCCGTTTCGCCCTTCCGCGGATCCCGGCGAGAACGGCGCGGTCCTTTAAACGCGCGCCCAGGAAGCGTGCAATGCGGGTCACCGGTAACGAGGCTCTCTCTCTCTTTCTCTCTCTCTCTCTTGCGCGCGCGCGCGCAGTATACTTATGGAATTCACTTCCCGAAAAAGTTATAAATTCAAAACACCTCTACACTTTTTAAGCATATCTTTATGAAATTATTGTCAGAGTTGGAGCGGCAGCAAAACTAAAATTTTTACTCCATATTATCATGAGCTTATTAAACCATATTGCTCACCTATCCTATCACTCTTACAGATAGCATCTGAAGTTAATATTTGAATCAAATTTGTTTACACACCTTTAATGTTCTTGCAATCCAAACTGTGCTGTTAGTATTACTTTGAAATTGTTTTAATATCGCGTCTTACTCCTATGTATTTACTTTTGGATTTCTCTTCTGCATTTGAGTGGGTTTCCTTTTTTGTTTATAATTAAATATGCTACTGTATTATGTATTATGAAGTAATTATTTTATCATAATATATTCATATATTTTATCTATTATTCCGCCATAATATATTAATATAATATATTATTATATATTTCTCTTCTAATAGTCATAGTTATCTTTCTTCTTTTTCTCCTCATGAAATAATTGCTTTCTTCAGGAAATAATTAATTTTTGTTGTAAAATCTTTTACATGATTTGATATATCTACTATATTACTAAAATGTTTAATAACGCGGACTCCCTCCCAATATATTACAAAATATTGTAACTCTAGAGGATATAAACAACAGAATATTTAATAAACTCTATTCTGTTCTTTCGCCCTCACTTCTTTTTCCCGACCAGATACAACGATTCGCCGCACGTATTCCACCGAGTGCAATTAACACCGAAACCGTGGATATACCATAAAGTGACGGTGAAGAAACTGGCGATGCGGCGGCCGGTCTCGGTCGAAGTTACGATCAAGATAAATTCCAAGATGTTAAAGCTTATGAACACCCTCGCCCGTTCGCTCGCCTCGCGAACAAGGCGGAAGGTCTCCCGCTCGCCATTCGAAAGACGAAAGTGAAGCGAAAGCGAGAGATAATGCGGATACGCGTCCGTGACTGAGAAAAGGAAAATAGAGCCGGATGACCGAGATATTTTTGTCGGCTGGCTGAACTAACACACCGCGTTTCCGTGAATATTTACTGCGCACTTTTTGATTTTCACGATGAAGTCAGGAGAACGCTATTGCGTCAAACTTCTCAGAAGATATCATCTTTGTGTAACTACAGGAAAAAAATACATGCATTCGAGCAAATGTTACTTGTCTCAAATATTTCATGAATTTATGTATCCGCTATATATTACATGTCTATCATCAAATTTATCCAAATTACATTCTAAATCTTAGTCAGTTTAGCACTTCAATATTAGGAATATTAAAAAAATAAGAATTATAGAAATATTAAATTAAACAAAAATTCAATTTACTTAAATACATACAATCAAAACACACAGTCGAACTTTTTCTTCGATAGTTTTATATTTTTATAAAAAGAATAAATTCTTCTCCGAAGAGAGAGAGAGAGAGAGAGAGAGAGAGAGAGAGAGAGAGAGAGAGAGAG
>NW_022639704.1:352017-354496 GCF_010583005.1 Odontomachus brunneus
CCTATCACTCTTACAGATAGCATCTGAAGTTAATATTTGAATCAAATTTGTTTACACACCTTTAATGTTCTTGCAATCCAAACTGTGCTGTTAGTATTACTTTGAAATTGTTTTAATATCGCGTCTTACTCCTATGTATTTACTTTTGGATTTCTCTTCTGCATTTGAGTGGGTTTCCTTTTTTGTTTATAATTAAATATGCTACTGTATTATGTATTATGAAGTAATTATTTTATCATAATATATTCATATATTTTATCTATTATTCCGCCATAATATATTAATATAATATATTATTATATATTTCTCTTCTAATAGTCATAGTTATCTTTCTTCTTTTTCTCCTCATGAAATAATTGCTTTCTTCAGGAAATAATTAATTTTTGTTGTAAAATCTTTTACATGATTTGATATATCTACTATATTACTAAAATGTTTAATAACGCGGACTCCCTCCCAATATATTACAAAATATTGTAACTCTAGAGGATATAAACAACAGAATATTTAATAAACTCTATTCTGTTCTTTCGCCCTCACTTCTTTTTCCCGACCAGATACAACGATTCGCCGCACGTATTCCACCGAGTGCAATTAACACCGAAACCGTGGATATACCATAAAGTGACGGTGAAGAAACTGGCGATGCGGCGGCCGGTCTCGGTCGAAGTTACGATCAAGATAAATTCCAAGATGTTAAAGCTTATGAACACCCTCGCCCGTTCGCTCGCCTCGCGAACAAGGCGGAAGGTCTCCCGCTCGCCATTCGAAAGACGAAAGTGAAGCGAAAGCGAGAGATAATGCGGATACGCGTCCGTGACTGAGAAAAGGAAAATAGAGCCGGATGACCGAGATATTTTTGTCGGCTGGCTGAACTAACACACCGCGTTTCCGTGAATATTTACTGCGCACTTTTTGATTTTCACGATGAAGTCAGGAGAACGCTATTGCGTCAAACTTCTCAGAAGATATCATCTTTGTGTAACTACAGGAAAAAAATACATGCATTCGAGCAAATGTTACTTGTCTCAAATATTTCATGAATTTATGTATCCGCTATATATTACATGTCTATCATCAAATTTATCCAAATTACATTCTAAATCTTAGTCAGTTTAGCACTTCAATATTAGGAATATTAAAAAAATAAGAATTATAGAAATATTAAATTAAACAAAAATTCAATTTACTTAAATACATACAATCAAAACACACAGTCGAACTTTTTCTTCGATAGTTTTATATTTTTATAAAAAGAATAAATTCTTCTCCGAAGAGAGAGAGAGAGAGAGAGAGAGAGAGAGAGAGAGAGAGAGAGAGAGAGTACACATGATAATAAGCTTTGGGTCCAACAAAAACTAATTAACTATAATTTTAGTTAAATCACTTATTTTTTTCTGTCAATGTACTTTGATGATCTTTCCTACAATATTCTCTCCGTGCACAATAATTTTCTATAGATCAGTTTGCATTATGAAAAAATACCCGAGTAAAAATTAAAAGCTCGTAACTGTTCAGCTGCAAGATAATAAATTTATATCTAACATCGCAATTTGCCCGTAACGTAACTCTCCCTGCTCCTGGCTACATAAATAAGTTAGGTGATGGCTAGATAAAGAAAATTACAGTTATGAGATGGAGGATCACAACGAGTTTCCAGCTAGTGATGTAACGCTTGCTTCTGTTTTTTTGTGATTTTTATGAAATAACGTAATCAATTTTAATTCACTATCCCCAATTTCAAAATACTAGTGACGGTATGATAGAGCAAGATTATACATCTTATGATTGACAGCATCATCATATTTGATATAGCTAGACTAACGGCTAAATCTACTCACAAATCTAATTCTACATTTCATTGAGTAACGTGACTAGCCAGTGTGTAATCAGCTAGAAAATTTAATTTTACCTTTACCAGCTAGCTACTAGCATTTGGATATGGTCGACTAATTGCATTTCTGCTCGGGTAATAGAATTCGCTCGACGAAGTGGTCGGAAGAATTCATATATTACGTTTTGAACGAATCCACGAACGAAGCCTTCGGCGATTCGCGCTGGTCATAGCGGCCGCAAATTATATCTCGCGGTACTGACTAAGGCGACAAAATACTTACGGTGAGAGAGAAAGTTAAAATTTGTTTGCCAAACATTGCACGCACGATGTTACCCGAGGATTTCCTTCACGCGCCGGCTCTTACATAAAGCACACCGGCCGAGTTCCCGGGAAGCAGCTTGGCAAAGAAAGCTTCGGATGGAAGACTATATGCGCAAAAAACAATGCTGATTAATCTGACAGTAAGTAGACGCTTAAAGTGCGCCGGACTAAAACGAGCTCTGTGCTCGGCGACCAAGGAAGTGCGTGACTGAAATAAATTTCGCCCGCGCTTCCACCTGTCCTTGCAACTGTATATATGACGCTAAACCACGCTCTCTCTCTCTCTCTCTCTCTCTCTCTCTCTCTCTCTCTCTCTCTCTC
>NW_022639704.1:355868-363549 GCF_010583005.1 Odontomachus brunneus
CTCTCTCTCTCGGCGTAATATAAAATACTTCCGAGATTTCCCGCGGTAGACGAGCGGGAAAATTATTTTGCGTACTTAACTCTAGATTGCCAATACTAGTAGTAGCAGTTAGTCTGTGGACAATGTGGACAAGTCACTTTGACTCTTTTCATTGTTTTTTACTTATAACCTGCCTAATGTTTTTAATTTTTTTATTTCAGTAGAAAAATAATAACAATATTTTTTTATTAAATTATTACTCGAAGTGTAGGTTAAAGTAACTAATATTTGCAACCTGAGGTTAAAACGAATCAGTAGAAATATTTTTGATTGAATCAGTAAGAGGTGTATTTTGCAAATGAATGCATTAAAAAAAATATTTGATATGTAAATATATAATTTAGATTTGTAAGTATATAATTACTATAAATTATGATCAAGAGAATTTTTTATTAAATTCTATTACAATTTTAGTGATAATAATCTTATATGCATATTACTTCTACCACATTTCCGTGTTAGAATAACCAAAATATAGTTGGGTTACCAGAAATAACTATAATATTAGTTAGATAAACTATTTTTTTTCTCTTCTGTTCGATTCATTGACTTTCAGAGAAAATATCTTTATTTATCTTATTTTATCTTACTTTATCTTACTTTATCTTACTTTATTTATCCATTTCACTGATTTTGACCAATCGAGGTAAGATTACCCGAAATCTGTAGTATACAAATTCATTATACGCTGTACCAAATGCAGCGAGACTTTATTAATTACAATGCTATACTTATAATTGAGCCACTAGTTCAGCGAATAATTTCAGTGAGTAATGTACTGAGTGTACTTTAGAAAGTAAGGAAAGATCTTTCGTTTGTTTTTTACATAAGATTTTACGAAGGAAGGATGGCGACGCTTTATGCACACATCAGAATGCTAGACATATTTAGAAAAGGAACATTCTATAGGATCGCTTTTGAGAAAGGCCTCGGGATCTGTTTGCGCTGTATATTTGAACACGACATGGGGTCGAGAGACGGTAAGCTTGGGCGCGGTTGCACTCTGAAGCTAGTCAGACTATCGTGATTATCATGACGGTGATGGAGACTTTGCAACCGTTTTAATTAAATTTATGAAGCAAATCTCTACTGTGTTGAATTAATTATTAAATTTACATCATGTGATAAGATGAATTTTTATTTTCTCTCTCTCTCTCTCTCTTTCTCTCTCTCTCTCTCTCTCTCGACGCAGTAATAAATTTATTAAAATAAATTATCTAACTATAGCTTAAGACTTAAGGTCTCAATTAGAAAGAGATAAAAGGAAAGAAACAGA
The DNA here is from genome assembly GCF_010583005.1 of Odontomachus brunneus. NCBI lineage: Eukaryota > Metazoa > Arthropoda > Insecta > Hymenoptera > Formicidae > Odontomachus > Odontomachus brunneus. The sequence continues at coordinate 357,184 of NW_022639704.1, forward strand.
AAGCAAAGAGTAGATCAAGCTTAAAAGCTGCATTCAGATTTCTACATCATATTTTGCATAACATATTACTTTATCTAAATTTTGAGATCGTTTCTTTCATATTTTTTTCGTATTTTGATCTTATTCTATGTGATAGATATGAATCACTCAAAGGATATAATCATTACAAACTGAATATAATAAAGATTCCAGATAAACTTTTATGATCAAACGTAAAACAATCAATGATGGAGTTCTAATTCTCTAATTTTTTAAAATTGCATTTATAAGACAAGTATTCTGTATTGAATTAATCATTAAATTTACGTCATACAATAATGTAAACTTTTTGTTCTATTGATGCAGCAACAAATTTACTAAAAATCACCAGGATTTCTATATTGCATTTTGGATGATATACTGTTTTGAGTTTTACTAATTTTATTAATTTTTTCATGTTTTGTCTAAGTGATAAATATGAGTGCCATATGAAGTACTCATAAGGGATGCAATCCTTACAAATCGACTGATAAAATTGCCACCGAATTTACGTACACTTATCTCCCCGAGTAAGAGGAGTTTGTATTTCAATTAAACATGAGGAAATCCTCACGTTTCTCTCATTTTTGTTGCGCAACCGGCCCCGCGTGCTGTTCGCCACCTCGCCAAGGTCCCACGAATTATCACGTCCGAATGTCGTCGAGACGCGTCCGTCCACGCGTGTTCTCACGCCCGACGCGCTGAAACGCTAACGAGAAAAGCCCTCATCGCTTTTTATTTAGTCCGTGACAAAGCACCGACACTTATTCACCGAGAACTGACGTCTAACAACGTTAAAGAGCCTCGGCCCGGTGAAGAGAGCCGCGCGAGAGGTCGAGACACGCTCGCGCGCCGCGGCCATTTGTAAGAATCGAACGCGCACGTCTGAGGGCCGGAGTAATCGATTCTTCGGCTTGCGCTGCGAGCCGAGAGATCGTTCGTCTTTTCGACGCAACGCATTCTAAAGGGGAGGCCTGTAACGCGAAGACGACAGGTGCGATGATAGATACAGCGTCGCTTGTTAAAACGGATCCGCTTGCGCGCCTGTGTACACGCTTATTCATCACGTGGAAGACTATCGCGATGGTGGGTGAACCACGCGCCTGTCCTGCAGCCGGGCATTGTGTGCGAAAGGAGAGATTGGAATTATCCTCTTTAAAATTCAATTAACGACCGTAACGGCGCAATGCCGCGCGCGCGTTCGCTCCTGCCGCTCGTAATTCTCGTTGACCCACTACGACAAGCAGTTTAGAAATCAAGTCAAACGCCAAGTAATAATATAAGGACGAGCTCTCTGTCGCGAAGGCGGGGAACGAGCTGAAAGAAGAAGCTCATGTCCGAGAGTCGTCCATGCAAATTGCCGCGCGTCAATGTGTTGTCGCGTATGTATTGTGTAGGAGAGACCGGGACTAAATGGCCCATTTATGGGCCAAGGGTATGTTGCTCATGTGCTTTTTTAGTATTCAAAAAAATGGTTCTTTTAAAACATAAATACTTTACCTGAATTTCATTAAAATCAGAATAATATTACAGTTAAGAAATAGAAGAAAACTGATTTTTTCTTTTTTTTTGGTAAATTTACAAAGTAGATTTTTGAGCCTCTCAATTTTTTATTAATATTAAAAAATATTGTATTATTATTATAATACATTAATAGTATTAATTGTATTATATTATAATACATTAATAGTATTAATTATATTAACATTATAATTGTATTAATATTCTCCATTGTGATTGGGTAAAATTAAACGATGTATTACTAGCTAGAATGAAATTTGTTGCAAGCATATAGAATATTGCTTTCGGTAATAAATGCAATTTTTATTCATAAAGTGATTGAAATAGAATATATGGGCGGACGAGATAAAATTGGCCCATAATTAAAGGCCGGCAGGATGGTTATGGAGATTTCTCGCGGAGACTCTAAAATTACTAATCAGGATACATATTTTCTTTACCTTACGCTACTGGAAACTCTACCACGGTGGTCACGTTACTACATGTTCATATTTTTGTTATTACAAAACAAAATATACGATTGGCAGAGTCATGGCGGGCAACAATACATAGAAGAAGATTGTCTCCAACATGTTTATACAGTCAGTCACAACAATTAGTTGTCTGAGAAATTGTAACTTCGAAGTTCTAAAATATAGAGTATCTAGCCTCAGTCTCCCCTACATCATCCCGTATATTAAAGCGAGCTAGAATGTTCTAGCTTTCTCGTGTGTTCCCTTTTTTCGGCGTACCTTATTTAGATCCGGACGTTAATGTTCCGCGCGCGAGATAAATCCCGACGTGTTACGACTGGGCGCGGGCCACCTTCTTTTTCTTTTTTTTTCTCCTTTTTTTATTTTGTCCTACCTCGTGGCCTATAACGATCCTTGGTTTTATAAGTACCTTTTCATGGAATCGGGCCCTCTCGAAGGGCTCCTACGCGAACTAACTGGCCACCGGGAGAATTATGAGCGGAGCGCAGGCCGCGCGCAAACGAGGCCGATGAAGACGTGGCGAGCTGCGCGCCCTAGCAGGACCACCTCGCATCTTTCATTTCGACCGTGCGATTTATCGCGGCGAATCTCTGCGGCAAGACGCAACCCGCGCGCTATTTCTTCCCGATTTCTACGGCCGCCTCATCCCCGACGACGATCCCTTGTGTTCCCTCGTATTTCGGAAGTTTTATATCACCGAAATTCGCGAGCTGTTGCAAACGCTTGGTTGTCGAACAAGCGCCCGTGATGGGACGCACCTTCGAACGAGTAATAAAACAGCTTGTTGTGATAAAGGCAGGAACATATCGAAAGAGAACTCCCTAAATTTCTCCGGAGTGGAATCTCACTAAAAACGAGCAAAAAGTGGCAGTATTTTCAGTCGATAGTAAATTGATTTTTGTAGTAGCAAAATAAATTTTCGAGTCTCTCAAAAATTTTGTATTGATATTCTCCATCGTGACTGGATAAAATAAAGCAATGTATTATTAGCTATAGAATGAAATGTCTTGCAAGTACATGTATGATATACCGTTTCCGGTAATATAAATGCAATTTTCATTCATAAAATTATTCAAGTAGAGGCGAGATGGGTGGGCAAGATAAAGTTGGCTCATAACTAAGGGCCGGCAGGATGGCTGTGGAGACTTCTCGTGGAGACTCTGGAACTACTAATCACGATCGACAGCGATAATAAAGTACTGCCGGTCGAAGTCACAAGAATGAACGTTTCACTCAAGCTCAAGAATATATTCTGGCTCCATATGAGCGAATATTTCAATTAAACTGAATGTGCTTCTGTGACGGTAGAGTATTTATTCTCCAATTTCAAATGAAAACATTCACTCGAGGATCTAGAGAATTCACTCTATATGAGTGAAAAATCACACGGATTCGAATGATTCGATGGCCACTCCATTTTCTCTTTTTTTCCGATAAAGTTTCACTCTGAGAAATTTAGAAAGCATTCGAAACAAGTGAAAAATAATTCAAAGCGATAATAAAAATACTGCCATTCAGAATCGTAAGAAATCGCGGAGAAAACAGATTGGTTCAATTGCGCTCTAATTTTCTTGGAGTGGGACCTCACTCAAAAGTGGAAAATGATAGTACTTTTATTCGGAATGACACTGAAAACACTGCCGAGCAGATTCCGGCTCCACACTGAGAGAAAAATTATCTTAAAATCAACAAATGTTTCTTTGATGAGTGCCATTAACATATTTACTTAAATCTAAATTCTCTTTATTTAAACATAATATTGTTTACTTAAATCAGATAAATAATATTTGATTTAAATAAGAGAATTTAGATTTAAATAAATATGTTAATGGCACCCATCAAAGAAATATTTGTTGATTTTAAGGTAATTTTTCCCTCAGTGTATGAGCGAAGGTTTCTATCGATTGCACTTGGTTGCAAAAAATTTATGTGCAACGAAACAAAGCAGATTTAGATACATTTAATTTTGTTAATATTAAGATTCGGATTGTCCAGATGATTCAAATATCCGAATTTAAATTGTCAGATAATTTGACAAATTGGATATCCGGATTATATTTTCAGCCTTATATTAGATTCACTTTTCAGTTTCGAGTAAACATATCCGCCCGATTGCTCAGAGTGCAGAATTCGCTCTGTATGAGTGAAGAATCGCTCAAATTCAATGGCCACTGTGCTTCACAAGCGACATTTCGCTCCAAGAAAGTCAGAGAGAAATTCAACGCGCGAAGGGCGCAAAAGAAGCAGAGGAAAGGGCGATAGGGCGAGTGGACCCTAGGAGTTCGTACAGGGAGGCAGGCGCAGAGGGAAGGCGCGTCGTTGCGCTTCTAAGAACGCTCGTGCCGGCGCGTCTTCATTATCCGGTCCGGAGGAGCCCTACGGGCGTTCCGGGTGGAACTGGGCCCGATCAATTAGCGTGCAGGCTTCTCGTGATCTCGTGCGCCAAAACGAGCAAAGGCCGCGGATGCACGTGCCGCGATGCGCTTTCTGCTCATGAAAGTAGGTTGAGCGCGCCGGCCGCTCTTCCCGAACGGGCAGCGCCGAAGAAAGGGGCCGTGGAACCCGCGGAAATTTATATGCACGCGCGTCTCGGACCACCGTGCGAGCATTGTTCTCGCATCTCCGGCTGAGGCGGACGAATCCGCGCGCGAATATGCCTATTGTTATGGGGATTCTCCGATGGAATACGTCCGCATCCGGTCCACGGCGTCGGCACGCGAGCGCGGACGTTGACGTTGCATTATTCAATATGGGACGTCTGTTGTCGCAGATGATGACGGCCGAGGGACAGACGGTATTCACCGATCGATGACGACGACGATGATTTATGCGTCCTGATTTTACGGCGAGTCGAGACCGCGAGTATCGAGAGCGCGCGCGGGCGTTGCAGCAGGATCCCGCGATGAGAGAGATGCTCTACATCTTTTAAATGGAACTCGTCGCGTCGTGAGATTTACACGTATCCACGACGTTAAGCAATTGACTTCGTGCAACCGAATTTCTATTCCCCGGGGAACGCAAGAAAATTCAGTTGTGAGAACTGGAAAGAGGTCACTCGTGAAATTTGTCTCGTATTAAAATTTATGCGTATCGAGCTATACACTTGGTTGCAAAACGACATTGAAATCGAGATCTACTAAACTGACAAAAAATTGAAAACTATTACACTCGGAGAAAAAATATAGAATCAACTTTTCCTTGGATAGAGTTGCATAATATCTTTGTGAAGAGACTAAACTTCTTCTTTTGAGTATAGACTAACGAGCTATTCTCAAATTAATATATATCTTGCGACTGTGAAAAAAATGTTCTTTGTTGAAAATAGTCATTACTCAAAACAAGAAAAGTTAACTGAGTTAACTATTCGCTTTTCCTAACAGCAGAATGATATTTTTCTATGTGTAGAGAGCAGAAATGTTACACGGACGGAAAACTTTTTCTCTCATTTCACTTCACTTTTCTCCCCGGTTTTTCACTGAGCGAATGTCGTATTGATCGAACTTTAAATCGCATGACGCTCCGCTTACATAATTAACCAGTGAGCTCGAGTTTCCTCCTTTCTAGAGAACAGAATAATTTCCCTTCCTCGAGTTAATTACATCCGCTGGCCGTCGCGTCGCTATGCAAAAGGGACGCGCGGGTGTCGGTGCATTACTAGGCGTCAATGAGTCAGGCGGAAAACAAAGTCGACGAATGGGAAACGCGCGATCACCGATTTAGATCGGTGGGTTAGTTTAATGAAGTGAGTCAGGATTCCTTGTGGCGTACGAGGTGTGTACGTGTATGCATATTTAACCCGCTCGCGCCCGCGACACGCATCGCAATGCGAATCTTGCGGCGCGGCGCGCCACGCTGGTGACAAGAGGCAGTCATAAAGAACGTCCTCGTGCCACATACTTCGAAGAGAAAACGTATTTTCATTCGCGATAATACGCGCGCGGTCTGCGCGCGAGACGCGAGGCAATTCGCGCGCGAATTCATTAACGATTCTCTAATAAATAAGTACTAAACTCTCTTTTTCTCTCTTTCTCTCTCTCTCTCTCACTTTTCGAAACTCACGAGATAGGATAATACCGAATTTCGTCACATAACAGCTGAACTCCTGTCTTTACTGCGACAAGAAGCACCCATTTGTAAACGAAGAACATACACGACTTCTCTCATCATCGGAGACTTGAACGTCGCGTTATCTAATCGTCTCCAATTAAACGAGAAACAAGACGAAGAAATTCCTCGTAACATCAGCTGCCACTTTTCTCTCGTTAGCGGGAGAACCGTATATGTGAAAGTCCCAGCGCGTCTACAAGCATACGTCACTCTCTCTCTCTCTCTCTCTCTCTCTCTCTCTCTCTCT
>NW_022639704.1:364913-366504 GCF_010583005.1 Odontomachus brunneus
CTCTCTCTCTCTCTCTCTCTCTCTCTCTTTCTCTCTCCCTCTCTCTCTCTCTCTCTCTCTCTCTGTCACGAGACTTTACTACGACTATCAATGAGTTCGACTAGGTGTGTTCGATGCATCGCGAGGTCGTTCACCCGGAACATCAAGTTGTTTGCCTACGAAGGACGCGTTACACCCTACAACGGCTGAAACGTCTGAATACATTGTAAGAGCTCGAGTCGTACATATTTCTTTTATACGAAAAAGAAATCTGAGTTCGTGAAACCGAACGGAAGCTAGATGAAAACTTGGTAATGAGAAACATTGTCTTTGTTACCGCGACGGAAAGCATTTGTCACAACAGCAGTGCAGTTTCATTAAAACTACGTTGAAATAAACGAGAACAATTGGCTAAGTAGAAACTTCTTACGCTAAGAGGAGAAATAAAAGATATTTACTCGGTGCACAGAAAAATACGACATCCCCTTAAAAAAACTTCCCTTAAAAAAATCTCTTTCAATTTGGAAAAAATTGTTCTCAAAGCAAAACTATGTATACTATATGTAAGAGAATATTATAGCTTTTTTTAATATAAACTCTTCAATTTTACTATATTTCTAGTAGTGCAGGGGAATAGACTGTCAGTAATGTCTAGCCTGTTAAGGAACATAGTAGATTTCACTAGAAACATTGCAAATCTTTCAATAACACGTTTCATACAGTCTCTAAAATATAAATATCACATATGGAATGAAAAGATAATAAATTACTATAGAATATCGATCTATTTCTCGATTATAAAATTCTGTAGTAATGTAAGTAAAATTTTTCTCGTGTATATTAATACAAGTAAATATTTTATTAATGCCTTCGGAATAAACATGTTTTTCATTCTTTAGACATTCTTTCCCTCAGTACACAAGAACCATTTTGTTCCCACCGTCAAATGTTCGTTTGTGGTCGTCAGCTAACAGAAATTCAGTTCAGTAGAGCGTGTGTATGTGTGTGTGTGTGTGTGTGTGTATGTGTGTGCACGCGGAGGATGTTCTATGATCAACGCATACTATCTCCCTTTCTCCCTATGATCCACGGATTTCGCAAGCAATTTCGCGACGCGCCGCGGGATTTTTACGTCACGCGGCTTTTAATTATCTCTACGACGCGCGGGCGGAGGGAGGTTGGAGAGGAGGGGGTCAACGAGTGATCCGATCACGCGCGCACGAGGAGGCACCTCGTTGCGTTCGGCTGTTCCTGCCGTTCACGGTCACGTTCCTCGCCGACGCACTCACGCACGCACTCAGGTACGCAGGTACGCGCGCACGCCCTGCTGCTCGCCGATAATTTTATGGTGCGCGATTCTGTAGCCTGTAGACAAATAACAGAGAGCCCAACCGCGCGCGCATCAACCGAGAGAGCTGCGCTCCGGGATTTATCGTAGGAGGAGTAGGACGAGGGCAGAGGAGAGCCCGACGTCCGATAGCCAAAGAGATGGTTTCGTTCGTTCGCTCGAACCTCGCCCGCCTCCTCCCGACAACGCAGCCCGGTAAAATGCTCTCTCTGTCTCTCTCTCTCTCTCTCTCTCTCTCTCTCTCTCTCTCTCTCTCTCTCTCTC
>NW_022639704.1:368865-376526 GCF_010583005.1 Odontomachus brunneus
CTCTCTCTCTCTCTCTCTCTCTCTCTCTCTCTCTCTCTCTCTCACAGCCGCCTTCCTGCCATTGTGCCCGGTACGTTACCAGACGTCGGATTCGCAATACTTTGCAAGCACAACGCGTGTCATGTTGCACAAAGCCGTTGCTCAAAGGCGCGTCAGGTCTGCCGGCCGGGTCGAAATGCACGTTCGAACTTTTAGAATGTCCCTGCCTTCACCTCCAAGACTGTTACGTGGAAAATGATTAACCTTAGGTTGCCAGCGTTAGTTGCTATTCCCGAATATGGAGTCCTTCATTTTGATTCCTTCATTTATTTTCCCTGTAATCTCTGCCTCAACGTTTTCATTTCATTTCTTTGTGGAAGGGGAAGATAAAGTAATAGCAATTACAAATATTTCTTTTTTGTTATTTTATAAATCGTAACGCAAGTTCTACGAGTATTCAAAGTGTAGGCCAAAATGACTAACATTGGTAATCTGGAGTTAGTGAACAAAAAGCAAAGTACAGATAAAATTTACAGCAAAATTTTACACTCGTCGACATGTGGACACGAAAGAGTTAAGGTACCGAATTAAAATTTACGACCTAATTCCCTCGTGACTGAAGGGTCCCGCTGTGACGTGAGAGATAGCGATGTTCCTAATTTTAATCATTTTAATGGGATACCCCAGTTAACGGAGACATTTACGAAGATGCAAACTTTGATCAAGAGAGTTTTAGAGTGCTGAGTGTGCGCGGCGTGTCAAAAGGCTTTGCCGTGACTTTCTCTTGTAACATGTGTCATACCTTATTAGTATCGCCGCGGAATCGAGATCGACCGTTATGGAAAATCGGCACAGCTCGGATCGTACCGGATCGGGACCCAAATAGATATGTATGTAAATTTGACAGTGATTTTAGTATTCTTTCTGTTTGTAAAGGTCGCATACTTTACGGGTAATTCATCATATACGCGGCACTCATATTTTTATCACATAGAATATTGAAATAGAAATATAAGAAAATAAAAAAAATTATCAGAATTTTCTTGAAATAACCTATCATGCAAAATTTAAGTCACGCAAATCTGAATTAAACTTGTATTGAATTTGTTGTTGCATCAATATAACAAAAAAGTTTACATTATTGTATGACGCAAATTTAATAATTAATTCAGTGCACTATATTTGTTTCATAAATGTAATTTGAAAAATTGTGAAATTTCCATCATCAATTGATCTTACGTAACAATCATGAAAGTCTACCTGGGGAGGGATTGGCAAATTTACGGCGGGGGAGGGAAGACTTTATGGGATGATAGAGGACTCTCAGCATACTGGAGAAGGTGTTGATCGGGCGTTTTTCTCGACGAGGTTATTCTACACGGATTTCTTTCTGCGACACGCGAGTGAGATAGCCAAGAACGCGTCGGCCATTGTTTAGCACGCGCAGCATTGCACCGCGGGCCATTTCACAATCAAGCGTGGAATCATGACGATATTATATTCATAAGATCGCGGCGATTCAAAAGTACACGCCATCGCTATGGCGAGATAGCGAGAGAGAAAGAAAGAGAGAGAGAAGGGCAAAAAAAAAGGAGAAAAATATTACCTCCTCGCCGTCCTAGGACGCAACTAATTATTGCCCATTCGTACTTTTAATCAATTTCAGATATAACCCGAGAGACGCCTCGAGCTAAAAGGATTAAGAGAACGCCGGTGAAGAATTGCTCGTTAAATCGCGTTGTGCGCGTTGCGAAACAATTATGAATAGAGTAATAACTCCGTCAAATCGACCCAAGATCGCTTGGTGCCAGTAACTCTCTATTTTATTCGTAATGCACGATAAATACAACTTAGTCGTGTAATAAAAGATATTGAGAAAATGATGATAACATTTTGTTCGAGAAGGTTACGCGGACAAAATGTTGTGATAAAAATTTTGTAATCTTGGAAGCATAGAAAAATTATTAATGAAGTCATTATGTACATATATATATTCTCTGTTGAACGTAACTATTACTTAAAAAGAAAGAAATATAATAATTGCTGTTCTTAGCAGTAGAATTATATTTTTCTGCGCGCAGAGAAGGAATTTCGATTTCCCCCAACCGAGCGAGAATAGAGGAAACGGCGACTAATAAGTTTGCATCCCGATTTCACCGCGCGCGAACGCGAATGCTACTGACCATTTAATAATTTCACCAAGAGCCTTTAAATGAAACGAAAGCGAGAGGTTGAAAATCACGAAGCGAGAAGTCAGTCTCGGATTTGCATTTGACGACCGATCATCTGGGTTTCCACGAATAATCATCGGTGCTTAACGGACAATCGTTAGAGCGTACCGAGAGATGAAAGCAATAACGAAATCAAGGAGAAAACAGAATTTCGGTAGATTAACCGGGTCTATGATTCTCCCAAATCAGCGCCAACGAGCGCGCTTTCCCAGGCTCGTCTACTTCACGCTGCTTGATTTTAATATCAGAGAAATGAATCGAGACCGACGGTGTACGACGGGGCCCTAATTAACCCTGGTGAGAGAAAACAATATTGCAATTTCTAACTGAACCATTCAAGCGATGCCAGGCTTCATCTTGAATGTTAGCGCTTATTGTCGGCACTCATTCTCGCACAAACTTAGAGCCGTAGAAAAAGCGTAAGCAGTAAAAAAATTGACCAATCACAGCCGATTATTCTTGGACCGTAAAGAGAATAATCAACTGTGGTTAGTCAATTTGTGCTTACCTCTTAAAAAATAAGTAGTGGACAAATTGTGCCATGAGTTTTAGAGACTTCACACACAAATTGCCGTAAGTGTAAACGTAAGTCGTAAACTTAAGCTGAAAAACCAAGATACTGCTCTGGAATTCTTTTATCTATTCTTTTAAGTTTAATTGCACACAGAAAAATATGATTCTACTACTAAGAAAAGCAATTATTCAGTTTATTTTCCCTCTTTGATGTTAACTTCAACAAAAAATATTTGCTTGATAATCATATTAATAATAATATCAAAATAAACTCATAATAGTATTAAAAAAAACTTATAGATATATTATAGACTATATAATATCATGAGTCTATATAACTTAATACAGACTCATGAGATATAGATAATTCAATAAAATTTCATTATAAATTTTAGAAAAGCTCATCATCATATACCGAAAACAAGAATTTATTTTACATATATTTCATGCTATATATAATTTAATATAGACACACAACTCATGAGAAAAAATAAATAAATAATAAATAATTCAATAAACTTATTACAAATTTTAAAAAAGCTCATCATTATATACTCAAAACAAGAATTTATTTATTTATTCCCTTTACAAAAATATTGTAAAACTTTATCAGAGAAAAAGTTGCTTCTACTCTATATAGTAAGCAAGCCGAATTTTTGTTTCAATTTAATATTCTTGATTGAAACTTCTTAGAAATGCAAAACGTAAAAGTTTTTGAGTAAATTTGATGCTTATTGTGAACATATGATAGATTTGCTGATATATGAGTTTATGAAGTGCTTCAAAGAAGTAACACTTACTTGAATATATTTTTCTGCGTGTAGGATTCAAACTGAATGATTAAGATATCAACTAATCGAGTTACTTCTTCCCATGATCAAGTTTATCGCCAGTTTTGTTTTTTTCTAAAATACACAAGTCTGAAGTAATATCCTGATTGGTTCTTCAGCCAAAGTTTACGTCTTACGTCCGCGGTTACAGCAATTTGTGCGTGAAAGCCCTTGGACGCGCGTGACGCCGTCTTGTTGGCGTGCGCTCATGACAACCGCGAAATTCGCATGTTCCCTGACAAAGAGAGAATCTTTTTCGCGAAAAGCGCGCCGAGACAACGAAGGCGAACCGACGGCAACGGACGTGTCGATGGATGCGACTTGTCTTACAGTGTGTAGAACCTACAGCGCGCTTATCTGCGGGACGACAAAGCGCACTTACGAGAGACCACCTATGCTTTACAATCTGGGGCCCCCTCGTTAATCCGCCGTCGCCGGAGGACCATCAGATCGTGCCCTACGCTTTTACGGTACCGAGGTCAATGCACGCGTATCGCCGAGCCGCGGAGAAGCGTCGTCGAAGGAGGAGGCACGATGAAACAATCGGATCGTTCGAGTGTAGGTGGAAATATTGGAAGTGTGTCTCTTCGACTACACACGAAGTAAATAAATGATAGGCTTAATTTCGACTTCGCTTCGATTAATATCGTCCTCAAGACGTCTCTTTTCGAACTTCAATCAATAAATCATTGATTTTCAAAAATATTAATTATATTAATATATAATATGTATTATAATATTGTATTATATATATTGTATTGTATTATATATATTGTATTGTATTATATATTAATATTAATTAATATATCATATTAATTATATTAATTGTAAAATCTAGATATTAGAGAAAAAATTTTAGAAATAAATTTTAAAAGATTATCTCCTAAATACTGAGCAAGATTTAATTTTTCGAACACTTTCAGCCCCTTACTAGGGCTGATTTTTATTCAATTTCTTTCTAATAGAAATAGATGTTTCCTTCAATTTTTCTTTTTCCTATTAAATTTTGACATTTATGGATTTTTTCGATAGAAAACCGATTTTCTATTTATTTGTGTCGTCATATTTAATGTAGAATTCAAATGCAGAGAAAATGCAGATAAGATAAATTCATTTCATCATTTTATGTATTTCATTTCATCATTTATTATTATGTGACTACTTAATAATCATCGAAGGAAAGATACCTTTCGGACAATTTTACAAGTATGCTCAAGCAATCTCAAATGCTCTTTCGCGCCTATTTATCTTTATCCAAAAATGACACGCAACCTTCGTTAACATGTCATTCCTCGCTTCTGACGTCATAAATCTGACATGGCGAGGAGCCTTAAAGTTCCTGTAGAGTTTACGTGCATCAGCCTACCGGGGCAAGGGAGGAAGGAAGAGGAGAGGTATCACGTTCGCTCATCGCTCCCGAATCTGGCAGAACCTCGAGGGGAATCGCTCGCAGCGTTAACTCGCCTCATCAGTCTCTCAAAACACCAAAGGTACCGCGACGCAGCACCCTCAGCGGACCTTCCAGCGCCCCGCGCACTTATCTCGATTAAAAGAGCCTAAGCGTCGCGCGATTCCGCCGGGTACCTCATAGCAGCCGCTCGCGCAACGTGCGATAACAGGCCGCGAAGTAAAAGTAGACCACCTATGCGCGACGAGACCCCTCGTTATACACGAGCGACGCCGCAGGACGATCTGATGCCGGCTGACGTTCACTTCCTGCGCACCACAACGAAGCGCTCTCCCTTTTCCTCCCTCAACCCTCTCGCTGCTCCGCGCCAACCCTTCGATCTATCGCCCGACACTTTTGCTAAGTCGCCCTCCTCTTCCTTCTCCTTCTTCTCCTCCTCCTCCTCCTCCTCCCTCACCATCGCGCGGCTGCATCCGCGGTGCATCGACGCAGCGCGAGGTCCGTAGGTGGCTCCGTGATCTCATGTTTCATATTTATTCTCTCATCTGCATATTACGAGCGGGGTGTGCCTAGAGGTGGCGGCGGCTAGCTCGTCTTCCCCGACGCTCCGCGACGACTGGAATGCGTTAGATTAGATTGCCGGCGGCGGCGATCGCATACCTGCCGCCCGCACGTCCGGCCCGCGTTTTTCCCCGCGTTGTGACAGCGATCCCTCAAAGCCCGCGAGAAGCTGTCCCGAAATGATGGGAGAACACACACGCGGGCGTATCTCCGCACCGGTGACGGCTGGCCGCCAGGGGTGACTCACCGGGACCGGTGTAAAGCGGAACGAAAAGGGATACCCGCCGGCGTTCGCGAAGAATTTCGGATGTCGGCGCTGGCAATAGCGACTCGAGGATCCTTGACACGCTATTAGCGAAGTTCCAAGTCGATTAGCCTCCTGCGAACTTCAAACCGGTCCGGACTCTTGATCCTCTCTTTCTATGTCTGTTCTGTTTCGCGCCCACATTTGCAAATTCGATAATCCGACAATCTTCACGTCTGCCTTTTTATTCAACAAGACGAAATAAAGGATCTCTGGTAAAAGTGTGTCACTCAAAAAAGGATTTGGTTGGTGAAACCAAAATTTTGTTAAAAGGATCAACTAATGATCAAGTGAATTTGCGCATCTTTCGTGTACAATTACTGCAGGAAAATCGTTACGTCTTAATTGGGATTCTAAATAATTTTGTTCTTCAGTTACTAGAGGCAAGAGTTAACATAACTCTTCAAGAACTGCTCGATAATTGCATTATATTCCTCATCTATGATCTTTTATACAGGGATTATTTAGATGACCTGTTTATATTGTATAACAAGGTATCTGATAAGGCTTCTTGTACTTCGCTACGGCCATGTTGAATTTGTGACATCAGAAGCGAGAAACGACATACTGAAAGTCGCGTGCCATTTCTAAATAAAAATAAATACAGACGAAAGAGTACTTAAGACTGAGCATACTTATAAAATTGTCCGAAAAGTATCTTTTCCCTTGACGACTAATAAATAGTTGTATAATAAATAATGAAATAAAGCATGCAGATAAAACACTCATTTCACCATTTCATCATTTACTGCTTATTGATCATCGAGGAAAAAGAATATCTTTCGGACGATTTTACAAGTGCTTAAGTAATCTCAAATGCGCTCTTTCGCCTATATTTATTTTTGTTCGACACACAACTTTCGTCAGCATGTCACTTCTCGCTTCTGACGTCACAAATCCGACATGACCGGCGAAGTACAAGGAGCCTGAAGAGGATCTCATTAGACGGTGAAAGATTATATTTCAAGTAAAACAAGAAATCGTGAAAAATCTTAACTTCAATAAGTTCACCGGCGCTCACTCGTTCACCCGACCGTCTCATCGATCATGCGCTTCCACCGTGCAGTTAATTTGCATTAGCTTAACGCGCGCGTTGCGAGAGTAACCCATACTTCATACTAATATCTCACCCCTTGCGTATTACGCGGCTTATATACGCGGTGTATTAGAATCTGACATATTAACGCGAGAATAACTCGTTGGTCCACGACGAGCGCGGAGGATAAATCTGCGGACGCACATTCGCGAGAAATTATGGGACCGCGTATCAGACGTGCGTCACGCGCTTTTTCCGCGACGATCTTATTCGGTTACTCACGCGAGTAAGGTGTATTACTCGCGGATTACGTATTCGCTCGGCTCACGCGCGGCGATCATTATCGCGTAAATGAACTCCGCTTCCTCGCGTCCCGCGCCGATGCTGACCGTAGGCGGCGTGCATTAGAATTAACCCGTTTACCATCGCCAGTGAAATAGTGTGGCGTTTCCAATTAATGGACACTAAAGAGAGAGAGACGTTCTTGCCGCCGCAGCGCGATAGAACCGCAGAGCACTCTGCTGGCAGGGAAACGCACGCGGTTTCGTCGAGAGAATCCGCGCTCGCCTCGTCTGATTAACGCGACTCGCGGTGTAATTACATCGCGATTTATCGCGAGACCGTTGCAACCGCATCTCCCTTTGCCCTTATCTGAGCAGTCCATTTCCCGCGAACAAAGAAGCGAGCAAGGTTCCTTCTTTTCACGGAAAACGAATATATATATATATATATATATATATATATATATATATATATATATATATATATATATATATATATATATATATATATATATATA
>NW_022639704.1:376676-382032 GCF_010583005.1 Odontomachus brunneus
ATATATATATATATATATATATATATATATATATATATATATATATATATATATATATATATATATATATATATATATATTTATTTATATATTTATATATTTATATATTTTCTGTTATTATATATATATATTTTTTTTTTCTGTTTTTGCAGAATATCACACAGTTGTGTAACAAACTAAAGTAAATATTCCGCGAGAAAATATATATATTTTTTTTCTGTTTTTACAGAATATCACACACAAAAAACAATTCTGTTGGTGCAGCCAACGCATTTTTAGTTGCTCAGAGATCAAACGAAAACTCGACTGTAGGAACAGAAAAATTCTTATATGAGGTTTCTGTATAGTCAATTGTTCTCAGTTACCTCAACCGAGTTCTAATATCGTTGAATCTTCAGACGAATATTTTGCGACAACAGAAATATTACTTTTCATAACAGAGATATTGTTTCTGATCACCTAATTTTCAATTGGTTTCTATTTGGTTGCACCAACTGAAATTTTTTTTGCATGCACAGTTGTGTAACAAACTAAAGTGAATATTCCGCGAGAAGATTACGATAATAGGAAAATCGTAAATCAGTAAATTCTCCGATAAAGATCAGGCATGAAAAGCGAAAATGACAAATATGAACGCTTAATCCTTGCGAAAAGACTCATCTTTCGATGACCAACCACAAACATTGCATATCACCACATTCAATAACTTTCTACATGCTTCAATTAAACAAAAGGAATCCTTACAAACCTTATAGAAAAAAATTACAAAAAACTTATAGTTGTGCAAATGAAAAAGAGTCCCCGGAAAAAGTTGGATAAAGAGGGGACTCACGTCTCGACTAAGAGTGGGATGATGGCGAGAGAAGCGAAGCGTACGTGTAATCGTTTTGCAACACGCAGACGATTACGGAGAGTCCAATTTCCCGCTGGGCAAAAACCGTCGGTATCTCCGCGAAATTACGACGAACGCGGAATCCAATCTATCGTGGAATAAAAATATGTAATCGAAATATTCACGACGGTCGTACGCGTTTCTCCTTCCGCGCTTGCGAAACCGCCCCGCAAAAACAACTCGATCGGATCCGCGGACGTCGCTGACGCAACGCGCGCGTTTCTCGGACGAGATCGCCTTCGGAAGTATTATAAGAATATCGTCGGCGCGCGACCATTCCGTAAACCACAGTGATTTTTTCTGGTGGGCTCGTTGAGCTGGAATGAAACGTTAGCTTCCCCCAGAGCAGCCGGCCGAGCGACAGATATAATGTTACTAGAGAGACGCGCCCCGTAAAACGCCGCAAAAATGCCCGCCGCTGGAAAGAATCCCAACGAGCTAGAAACACGACGACTCGTTGTCACGCAGCTCGACGTTTCCATTCCTCGTAACTTAAGTCTTGAGGAGAATACGACTGAAAAGCCAAAAACAGAAAGGCAGAAGCCAATTGCACTGGTGATCAGATGATAGTCAAATTTCGATTCTTCTACCAGTTTCTGACTGACTTCTGCCTTTCGGTTTTTCTGCCAAGGTTGCCAAGGTCATACTTCTTGAATAAAATTACTTCTGCACACAATTTTATTTTTTGCTCTCTAAATATAAATTGCTCTCATACTTTCTTGAAAATTCTGCTACGTTACAAGTACATTTTACATTACAAATCCTAGCTAGGCAAGATTACTATGATCTTTCTTTGGTTAATGAATATTTATATCCTCAGTGGAAACTCTCTGCGAAAATATTTTGTGAATCCCTCTTTAGGAGTTGCTACAAAAATTTTGCTGAGCGCTCTATGATTTGCTTTCGCCGGGAACTACAATCGTCCCAGGCAATAGAAAGGTAAAATAATTTCAGTACTTAGAAATCTCTTCCTTTCGCCGCGTAAACAAAAGTGCAACGTGAACGTATTGGCGACGGTACATCGCGATTTAATCGCTCTGGAAGTGGAAGTGAAAGATTGGAGGAAAGGAATCGTCCTCCAATGCAATCTCATGATCGTCCCATTTCCGTCATTCAACCCTTCCCGCGCGTGTTGTCGACAGAAATTTCTTCTCTCATTATTCCCGAAACGACCGTAATTACACGAGTAATCCTTAGCAGAAAGAGATCAAAGGAGGCTGGTTGCCATCTCGCAGATTAGTCTCTAATACGCGGCCTGTCAACCAGAGAAAGCGCGCCATTTTTCTTCGGGACAGAAAGAGAATGAAACTAGACTTAAAATATTTCCGAAAGTTCAAGCTACTCTAAAAGCTTCGTCTAATGACGTAGAAATAAGAGGAAAAGGTTAGGCTCAAAAATATAATACGCCCGAGTAGAAATATGATTAGTCAGCCTGAATCATCAAAAGCTAGTGGGTAGCTAGTTAGGGTTAATATCTAACAGGTTAGATTAAATTTTTTAGCTCGTTACTATTTTTTCTATTAAAATTTTTTAGCTTGGTTATTAGTTGGTCATTTACTGAAATACAAAATTGAATTTGTGATCTAGCCGTTGTCTAGCTATTAAATATGATAGAGTAGATGGCGCTGTCTACTCTAAAATACATAATCTAGCCACTATATAATTATTAGCATTTTAGAATTAGATAGTAAATCAAAATTGAGATTACGTTAATTTTATACAGATCCCAAAAAGGCAAGATTGAGCATTATGTTGCTGGTTAGCAACTTATTTATCCTCATAATATATAACCTCAGTTCTATTTATACTTTTTAAATAATGTATTTAGTTTTATTTTCATTTTTCCCGAAATATGAGTTGGATCATTCTTACACAACTATATAGCTAATTGTGTCAATCGCGTTGTATTGCTTGCCATCGTTTGCAAAGGGACTGTAGCATAAATAAATTTATTGAATTGATGTGAAGAAAACAGAACTTTAATCGTACTCTGACTTATTTATCTAATTACTAAGAGAAATGAGCGTTGCATTGCTGGCTACTAAGTGATGTTAGACACGAATTTACTATTTCGTGACTAAGCACAGACGAAGTTCAACTTCTATTAGGACAGTAACGTATAAATAATAATCATTAATAAACAGAAGAAAAAATACATTTGCCCTTAGCGACAGGGAATCTATGATGTTTTAAGGCTAAACTAATTTTATAATGATATATCCTCGCGGTACAATGGTAGCTGAGAAGACAAAAGGAAAGGACGACGTCTCGGCAAAGCTGACGAATAGAAGAGAGAAACGCCTCCCTCTCGCCCGCGGACAAATTACCAGATTAATTACTCAAAAGCAACTCGCCCACTCGGCGGAACAATTCGTAACTGTTTCCTCGATACTTTCGTCGGGAGATCGCCGGCGGGATGCACCGCTCATTAATTGCTCGAAATTAACGGGGAAGCACGGGAGAGATAGGATCGAGCCAATCTCCCGGAGCTGCCTTCGTCTCCGCCCGGCTGGAAAGTGGCACCTCTCGAACTTTAATAAACGAGATGGGCCGCGTGATATCCGCGAAACCGCCGGTTGCAACCGAGAAAGAAAACGAGAAGGAAGCTAAGGAAGGAGAGCGAGAGACGAGCGCGTGAAAAAGAGTCGACGGGAATGCGAAATCCTCTTAACCCTCGAGCGGGCGAAAAGACGATGAAATCGCCCTCAGATTTAAATGGCCACTCCGAGATAGCGCAGTTATCTCCGCGTGTTAACGGAAATTGAGGAACGAGTTAAAATTAGATCGAGATTATTCTCCTCCCGTGGTGGAAAACTTTTCGAATCACGACTCTTCCCAGCTGCAATGCGCAACCGTACGCGCAGAGAAGACTTTTCTCGAAAATAAGAACATTTATCAACCAAAGAAGCACCATAGTAGTCTTGGTTAGGATACATTTATAATATCGTAGAAATTTTAAGAAATATGAGACATTTAGAGAGCAATAAAAAAAACTGCAAGCAAAAGTAATTTCTTACAAGATGTATGGAATTTTTTCAATAGCTTTGTGCACAAAAATTTCTATACCGCATTATATCTCTCATATATGCCATACGTTGCTTTAATAATAGAATTCAATAATGAGAAAAAAATTAATTTGACAACGAACAAACCGTTTTAGTTGAGGAAACAGAATTTCTGTTCTTAGAATCGAATTTGTGTGTGTATGTGTGTGTGTGTGCTCATAAGAGCTAGAAAAAATTCTATTTCCTAAAATATAAATAGCACATATGAAATAGAAGTATGATCAATCACTGCAGAATGTCAATCTTTTCTTACCGAGTTCTATAATAATTTTTGCTGCGAAATACTCTCTGTGCAGTAGTACTATACGTTACACAATAGTTAAAATTGAAGTAAAATTGTTCGCCGAACTGGCATTAGAAATAACAAGCAATTCGAGCTACGGCATCAAAAATGCATAGGATGCTTTTTATTTTTCTGATTACGTGTGGTAAATCTGTATACCATCAGATTACAAATACATCTGACGAAACTATCTATCCAACAAAAATTTCCTGCGTGCTTTAAACTATGAAACTATGCAACTTTTTTCTTTTTTAAGTGGTGCCGCGCTGACCTATACCGATCCAATTTCTCAGGGAGAAATCTCCCTCCGCACGCACTCACACACGCAACGTCCGCCATTATTCCTGCGATTGAAAGATCTTATCGAAGACGATGACATGATCCGCTCTTGGCGGACACGTTACCGGTGAAAGAGATCGAGGCGTGGAAAAATCGCGCCGTTCTTCTCGGATGTTAACCAGATCCTACACGCACCGATACTCCCCGCGTCCCCCGCGCTATTCATGCATATGTATCGCGGGGCTTTCGCGAAGGGGCGAGTCGTGGCGCGCGTGTTTATCAAGCCGCGCTTCTTGCCGGGCAACAAGCATACAAATGTCCCGGCGTGCAACTAACGACGGTGTCATTAATATAACTTTGCCCGAGCTTACGGAGGACTCGCAACCGCGAGTCGCGTACGCGCGCGCCGCAACCGGAGTGATGCATAGCGCAGCGCGACTCTCGCGGGCTTCCCGAGCGTCACAATGCACCACGGCGGATGGGGACATTAATCCTTCGCCGGCTTTAACGTCCGCTTTCTGAGAGCAGACGAGAGCCTGCTCTCTCCGGGAGTAGGCGGTAGCAACATGAACCGCCTTCGGGAGTCCTGGCGCGGGAGATTCCCTCCCGCGTAAGAGGATACCGAGAGGAGGACGGCCCGTTGCCGGATAACGCTTAAGCGTGGCGGACGGCTCGAAAGAGCCGCTATTACTCACAGAGAGGTCCTCATTATCCTCGCGCCCTCGCACCGTGATAAGCACTTCTCTCTCTCTGCCTCTCCCTGTCTCTCTTTCTTCCCCTCTCTCTCTCTCTGCCTCTCCCTGTCTCTCCCCCCCCCTCTCTCTCTCTCTCTCTCTC
>NW_022639704.1:382881-399684 GCF_010583005.1 Odontomachus brunneus
CTCTCTCTCTCTCTCTCTCTCTCTCTCTCTCTCTCTCTCTCTCTCTCTCCCCCTCGCTTGTTCATCTAATTAATTTTTAACTTTAAAATGTTAATTTCATTTTAACTTAACTTTTTGATAAAGTTAGTTTTTGTACATGTAACTTTGTAGAGATCATCTTTCTCAACTTTAAGTTTATCTTAGTTTTAAAAGAATTAAGTTATCCAGCCCTAAATATAAATGCCAATACTGTTGGATATTTTATTGAGTAATTTATTAGATTGATAACGACACTTGGTATTATTTTGTGAGCACTTGATCCCTCTCTCTCTCTCTCCCTCCCCTTCTCCTGCATACATCCGCTTAAACGTGCGTTTCTAGCTCGGAGATCCGCTTAATTATGCGGTCGTGGTAACGCGTTAACCGCCGTGCGCGCGAGAGTCCGTAATTATTCGGAGCACGAGACAGCTGGGAACGCACGCGTAAATGTCGGGGATTGGTACGTAAGGCATCAACGCTTGAACGATTATGAGCATTATGGGGAAAGTGGTTATGGTGTTTCTCTCGAGTTTAGTGCAGCTATGACCTTTGAGAACTGACACCAAAATCCAGAGGAAAGCATTTGGTTAATTATATACAAAAATATAAACCTCGCAGATTTTACTTTACTTCAAACGTCACTTTAAGGGAAAGTTAAGTAGTTTAGCTGAGAAATACGAGATTTTTACGAGAATTATATTTTCAAAGAGATATTGTATAAATATATTCATGTAGGGTTCGAACCACATACTATTTTCTATTGCTTTAAGTATAAAAAGATTATTTTAGAAGAAACTGAAATTCTCTTTGTTATGAGTACGATATCGTTCTCTAACTAATGCGTGCAACATTACAACTCGTGTAATAATTTGAAACAAATAAAACAAGAAAATTTTAAAAATTATATTAAATTTGCTGGAATATAAACCTAAATCCTTTGTAAAACTTTCAAAATTACTATCTTTTCTCTGAACACTGAATAAAAAAAAAAGATAGGAGAAATGACTTGTAACTTCGAAATACCGCTATTTTGTCAAATTTCAAATAATAGCTACAATAAAGAACTGAGCATGTGTAATTAAATATAATTTATAAAATACTAAAACGATATATTTCAGAAACTATATGTAATCCCCACGTGATTCAAAGTACAGATGACTCAGAGGATTTCCACTCTGGGCAACACATATCACAATGAAAACCATTCATGAAGTGTAATCTTTTTTAAAGAGTTTCCAAAAATTTTACTCGTCTACTAGTAATAAAAAGGATTACTGTTCGTCCCTACAGCTTATTGTTTCGTTCCCATTAATTTAATTTCCGCTGCACTCTCCTCTGGATGTATTTTGGATGTATTCTGACCTTCCCCCTGGAGGCAATAAGATGTCTATTCGCGAAAGAACAGCTATCGTACGTTACATTCGAAATAATACAAGCCAAGCACCAGTGGCTATGCGATTCTAATCTCACGTTTAGCGTCGGTTCCCCGCAAATTCATGCACTCGCGTCGCAAATCAGAGTCAGGCCGCGTTACCCCGACGAGACGTTATCTGAGATCGATCGGGGAGGGAGGCAGGGGGAATGTTGTTACGCGCCGCCGGTCCGAATGTTTATTTCGGGTGAATTTAATCCCCGATGAGAAGCGACTCCCTATATTTGAGAGAGAAGGAGGCGAGGGAGAGACACCTGACACCGAATTGAGAAGGGAGTCCCCTGCGTGAGATGCGCTCCGTAGATAGACTTTGTCAACCTTTCGGCACGACATCGAGCACGACGTCGAGCGTGAAACGTCCGCAGTTGCATCTTCCTCCGAAGAAAGATGCAGTCCCACCCTCGTGTCTCGACAGCTCCGGCATGCTCCACTCGAAAGTTACACGCAAAAAACAAGTAGCCCCAAGTCGGCCCGCATTCAGAGAGCATCGCGAAAGGCAGAAAGCGCAGCGCGACCTTAATCCAATCGAAACATCGTTCTCGCTTTTGACGGAGCTTACTCAAGCGTCGCGCGAGATCGGAGATTTGCATGATGATTATTCGAATGTTAGAGCGTCTCGGCGCAACAACACTGCCCTTTAATACATTGTACAGCCCGCGTAGTGAATGCCGTGCAGAAAAGTACATACAACTGCATTCAAGTAAATATTACTTAGTGAGAGAAAGACAGCCGGTGATGTAAGAATCGGAGAGAAAAATATAGTGAGAGCCAGTCACGATTGTTGGTGCGAATATTTTAAACCATAGGAGGATAATATAAACAGATCCGGATTAATAAGTTCAAACTTAAAAGGTTATTGATTTTTAACTTACTTTTTGCTTATTTACTTAATTTTTAAATAACTTGCTTACTAACTTATTTAATTTTGAATAAATCAACTTTTAACTAATTATTTTTTAAAATGCATTTACTTATTAATTTTTTCATACAAGTTCCGCGCGAATAATCTCTCCTTTAATTTTTCCTTAATCAATATTAATATTATTTCGAGTTGCTTACAAATTAAATAAAAAAAATAAAAAATAATGTCAGCAGCATTTTTTAGTCTACTTAAGCGCTAATATTCTATTTTTGTGTATATTTTCTCATAAGAAATCATTTTCATTATTTCACATATAATTAACTTATGATTAAAAAATGAATTGCCCAAGAAACATATGTATCGCGTTTTGCATAATTTACTTTTACATTAATATGTTGATTTCATTTTAACTTGATAAAGTTAATTTTTATATACGTAACTTTAAGTAAATTAATTTTATAGGCCATCTTTTTTTCAATTTTAAACTTAAGTTTTACCTTGTTTTAAAAAAAAGTTCACCTACTAAAAAAAAGTTTTACCTTTAAAAATAGTTTTACCTAGTTTTTAAAAAAATTAACTTATCGAAAAGTAAATATATTTTCCATACTGTTGGGTATTGAGTAATTTATTAGGTTAATAATAACACTTGGTGAGATATTATTTTATGAGCATTTGATATCTTTCTTTTTCTTTCTCTCTCTCTCTCTCTCTAGCTCTCTCATGAGAAAAATAGATATTAATTGATTATTCTTAGTTTTTCCAATAAAGAAGTGATTGTACAAAATCGATATCTCGGACTATCGATTATTTGGAGGTCGATGCTTCGTACGAAGATGCCGATCTCCAGCCTCATCTAAACTAGGATGATCGACTTCATTGTTGGCCTAACCCTCAACAAAGTCTTTGTCCTTCTCCGCGCCTCGCGTCTCGCCGCTCGCGGCTATTGTTCGGAACCAGGATAATTAGCGGACCTTGGGATAACGTCTTCGCGTGCCAGCGACTCCCGCCTTATACTGGACCGCGATTCCAAGGCGTTTAAAAATGTCCGATGCGAGATTAGCGCGGGCCGGCGTCGATGGGCTGAATATAAATTGAACGTCGCGCCGAAGGAAATATTGGTCAATGCCGAAGAGCTACGAAGATAAACCGTCAAAGCGAGACGGCGGTTTTTTTCCACGAGTCTTCTTACTGCCAGCGCGTTTCTCGATATATAGCTTTTCGCAATAGCTATATAATTATTACGTCTCGCAAGACTCGGTTAGAAAAATTACACGTTCTGTGATATTACGTGAATAGAAAGAAAAAGAAAGAAGCACGAAAATAGAATTAATGAGCAAATAAAAATATATTATACGCGAGAAGTTACTTATATGGAAAATATATTAAGTTTTTAATAAATTCCTTTCAAGCTTTCCATGTTTCACATAAGTGTGAAATACTTTTCTAATTTTATGAGGCATATATTTGTCAAATAAAATTTAGCTCATAATATGATAGCGTGGACGACAAGTCGCGTACACGGAAAAACATTTTAATATAAATCACAACATAATTTTTGTAATTTTGAACCCCGTACACATTTTTCAAAATTCGTAATGGCGGATCAAATATGGCCGCCAAAAAATGCGAAAATTTGACATAGTTTTGTTATTTAGCGAAAAATCCAACCAAATTATAAGCTACCTTTCGAAGGTGTTTGTTTTGGGGCAAAACATCATACTTTAGCAGACTATAGAAGAAAAATGGTTTTTTACTTTAAAAATCAATATGGCAGCCAAAAATTTATAATTTTGATTTATTTCAATGAAAATACGTTTTGAAAAATTTTGAAAAAATAAGTGTATATTTATACACAGCGAACCCAAAATAACCCCCTATACGGATTTTCACTCAAATAGGTCAAAATTTCAAATTTTCAAGCCGACATATTGGTCCGCCATCTTGAATTTTGAAATCCAACACAAATTTTTTTTTCACTTTTTAACAAATTTTTACGTTTTGCCCTAATTTAGATGGTTTTTGAAAGCCTATCCTTAGCAGTTTTCTCTTGGGCCTTAATAGGTTAATTAATACGTTATTTGACATCACCATATGACAATTGAAAGTAAAATAACTTTTGATCCAGAAGCAAGGATTCTGAGTCAAACTGTTTTGGTGTCACTTTTAGATGCAGTATGATTAATTAATCCTTTTCAAAACGTTCATTTCTAACATGGCTAATAACATCCTTAAGCGCAAAGTGTCAGGTTAATCTAATTCAGAGGAGTTATTTAGGACGGAGCCGTGCATCTCTCGAGATTGTATCTCCTCGAGAGGACGAAAAGCCGGGCGAGGAATTAGCCTGGGCAGGAGGAAGTATGCCTTCGCGCGAAACGTGACCACCCAGAGCAATCCCGGCGAAGCGCAAAGCTTCTGCACGATCGAGGACACATTGCAGGCCGCGCGTGCTCACGTGTACCCGACGAGAGGCGCATCACCATAATAATTCGTTTCTCGGAAGACGAGCAGCTTCGCAATTAGACCCCAACCTTGAGACCGGGACGATACACCCCGGTTAGGTAATTCGCCGGCTATCACGCCGGTGAAAAATCATCACGCGAAACAGAAAGAGAGAGAGAGAGAGAGAGAGAGAGAGAGAGAGAGAAGGAGGAGGAGTAATCATGAAGATTACCAGATTCCGTACGAGAGAAGCCATTTCAAAAAAGAGCACGTGAAAGCCGGTTTAATGGGTTATTGATCGGTTACGAAATACGGCGTCACGAATCGTCGCTGTTTAAAAAAGAAATTGCCACTGTTAATCACCCTCGCGGGAAATTGATTTAGCGGCAATTTCGCGTAAAGTAAATGTCCCGATAACTAAACTAATAAGAAAGCAGCTTTGCATTTTTATTAATAAGTAATTAATGAAATTGCAAAGAGAACTAACGCTTATATAGAACCTTGGTTTATCAATGGTTATCGAGAAATGATGAGAAATAAAATAATCAATAAATGTCAATTATGATTCTAATGAGACGTATTAAATAATGCCAGTTGCAGTAATTGAACTGAAAAATGAATCATGTTTTAAGGCTCCCGGCTTCTCGCAATGTCTATCTCTTTTTAATGACGTCAGAAGCGAGAAAATGCAAGCTAAAAATTCTTGCAAAATGCATTAAAATAAAAATATATATCCATAAAGTAACACTTGCAATCGATTAAACAAATTTATGATATTGCTCCTCTTTTGTGTGTGCTCTAACAATCAATAATTTATTGTAAATTAACCTGGTTAAGAAGATGAATTGTATGTCAATAAGTATAAATATATTATAAATGTGTCAGTGATTAAGACTAGGTTTCATTACCAAGACGTATCGCTAATCACAACGTGATGCTAGATGCTGCTCGAAAGAATCCTCGACATACAGGTTGCAGCCGCGTGTGCCTCCGAGAGTCGCAATGACGGAGGTGGAATGTCGTAAAAGGGGGAAGAAGACAATTGCGTATGCACGAGAGAAAAGTCCGATCGCGTGACATTGTCAATTAACGCGACAGCCGGGCATAATATCCTGCCTACGTTATTTTTACGAGCGGTTTCGCCGGGAACACGGGCAACAGGGAATGCTCTGCAGTAACTCAAGAGCCAACAACGTGGCTGGTCCCCCAAATAAAGTTCGAGCCGTCGAGAAAATTACAGAGCTCCGACTTCAACGCCAGTTTTTCGCCTTGATTAATCCGCAAAATTCGTTTACTCTTCGCGCATGCTCGCTCGCGCTGCGCCCCGAAAATAAATGGCGAACGTTAATGGCGGTGCTTTGCAAACGCCCGGACCACGCCGCCGGTGCCGCGTCGCGTGATTTATTACAATGTCCCGTGGCAAGTGCATCATCGCCAGCGGGGCATACGCAATACTCTTGATTGGTTAATCGAAACGGCGTTGCATCCTCTCTCATTCTCTCTCTCCCTCTCTCTCTCACACGCGCGCGCGCGCGCACAAAGAAATCGCGACTGCACGTCGTTGATCATTAATCAACGCCACGTAAGGATACCCAAGCGTATCGTCGATATCTGCGCGCCTGCAGATCAGCTTGGTCTCTTAACCTCGCGAAGAAAAGCAGTTACGTGGACCTCAATAATGGGCGAGGAACGACTTTGATGAACTCTCGGCATGAGACCATTTCAATGAGAGCTTTTCCGATCCACCCCGAAAACATTTCGGACACATTTCTGGGCGTTCGCGCGTGTGATTTACTTATCTACATATTTCAGAGTTCGGTAAGTTAATTTCTCTTAACCAAATTAAATTTAAAGTCAATGACTTATGAAATATCATCTAGTTGAGTTAACAATTAATTATGCAAAAGAATACAGGTATTTCGCGGAATTGGACTCTATTCCGGCACTCTGGAGCCATTTTCGACTCCGACTGATTTTCAATCTTATAATGCCCGTAAACTAGTGGAATGAAGACGTCGTTTTACGCACCAACAAACGTTATGGTTCATGGAAATATGAGGCTTAAGCACCGTTAAGCTATTTCAATTCTCTGTTA
Source organism: Odontomachus brunneus (assembly GCF_010583005.1). Lineage (NCBI taxonomy): Eukaryota > Metazoa > Arthropoda > Insecta > Hymenoptera > Formicidae > Odontomachus > Odontomachus brunneus. Next base: position 389,728 of record NW_022639704.1, read on the forward strand.
TATAATAAAGAAACGAAGTTGTTAACGATTGAAGAAACGAAATTGAAACGGTCGAGTGCTAGATTAAGAGATGTTAAAGTGTAAAATGAGGATATAAATTAAACATGATTTTTCGTTATATTTCGGTTTTTTGCATTAGATATTTGTTCAAACTACCCGACGTTTGCTCGGACTTCTTAAATCTAGAACGTCTAAACTTATTAATTATCACAAAGTATCAAGCGGATGAAATCCTCTTCAACTTCCTCCTGAAGAGAGAAGAGGTGAGGTGTCCGAGTTTCATGTATTTTTCTGTATTTTCTGCAAAGTCTCAAAGAGTAATTATGCAAAATTTAGTCCAGATCAATCATAGATTTTAGATGTTAATAGGGAACATACAGACAGACATTCTATTATATATGTGTATATATATATATGTGTAAGAAAAATTTTATGTAAGTACCTTATTTGTTTTCAGCTTAATTGAAATAATATTAACATTTATAAAATCAATTTTGTTTGTTAAACTAATAGTATATTGTTAATATATATATATACATAACAAAAAATTCATATTCCTATTAATTTACAACTCCCCAGATTTTTCGCTTCTATAAGGTTCTGAAGCTCAATTACTCTTGTGAGCTTTTAAGCTCAGTTACTCTTTATCAGATCTACAATGCTGGACCGATTAAGATAAGTTTCGATTGATTCCAACGTTTTGCTGTTAGCCGAGAGGAGAAATCTCCGAGATTTCGAGTCTATTGACGGACAATTATGACACACAGAAAAACGTAAACAGTAAGATGTGAGCGAATTGACCAATCACAATTGTTGATCCTTGAACCGTAAAGAGAATCGTCGACTGTGATTGGTTGATTCGCTTGCTGCTTTAACGGTTCCGCGTAGTCCCGCGGCCGAAAAAATTGCGCCGCGAATGAACGGGTCTCCTTTTGCATGCGCGCACACACCGTTCGATTTTCACAAGCGGCTCGGCGAAAGGATGAATTCCTATCCTACGCCTTAGATCGCCGCGCGATTCTGTTACCGCAACGAATACAAATCGCATCGCAACTGTCCGCCTTCGTAATACTCGGAGCAACGCGTGTGTGCGCGTCCACAATTTTCCAGCTCATTACCGAGACCGGGAGGTAAACACGAAGATAAACGCCTATCGGCGAATATTTCGACACGATAAAATATCCCTCTCTTTCTCTCTCACACACGCACACAATAATAGGGAACACCGACTTCATGTACTTTAAAAATTCAATTTTTTTAAATAATCGTGTCAAGACAAGTCAAAACAAGTTTCATTCCTAAATGACATAGAAAAATTGTTAAGTCACGAAGCTGACATTAACATGACATGTTAAAACGTCACGGAGAAATTAATATATCAGTTAATATTGCATGTGTTAATTTTACGTGAAAGAGACGACGAAAAATTGGTGACACGAGGAAATTTTAACATCTACACTGAGAAAAAAATTTACTAATTTCAAAAAACGTTTGGATAGTACTGTGAAAATATTTGTTTAAATTAAGTAATTATTTCCTAAAATTAAATAAAGATGTTTCAAATATAGATTTGTTTCTTTATTTTTAGAAAATAATTACTTAATTTAAACAAATATCTTCACAGTACTATCCAAACAAAAGTTTTTTGAAATTTAGTAAATCTTTTCTTAGTGTATGCGCAAGATTTCTTAGAGTGCGTGCGCGCTCACAATTCTGACAGACAAGTCCGCATCTTTCTCACGACGCGCAGCAGACGATAGCGCGCGCGAAATGCGAATCTCCGCCGATTCGCCGTTAGCGCGCTAATGGGGTCATTGTTATTAATAATTTTCATCCCGTGTGATCCCTCGCTCCCACGAGAGAGCCGGGCTCCCGCCGATGATCGGCCGCGATAGTGGCATGCGAGCCGAGCATTGAATCCGATTGAATTGTTTCTGGATCATTAATTGCCGCTTCGAGAGACGCAGGAACGCCGTCGAGAGACGGTGGATTATTATTGCGCCACTGTGCGCACGATAATCGAAAGAGCGCTGCGCGACGGCCGCGGGTCTCTCCTGACCGGGCGAGTTGAATTATTGCAACCTCGATCGCGCTTCGCGGCGGAACAGTTCGTGAAGCCGTTGGAACCGGCTCCGCGATGAGCAGGACTTAACGACTCGAGCGGGAACGCGCGTGTAGCGAATTTTTACACGCCGCGCTGAGCAGAAAACTCCTTTCTCAAGGGAATAAGTGAAGATAATACGGCCTGTCTGTCGGATAGCCTAAGCGCGCTTGTGCGGTGCGACTGCCCAATTGAATGATTCGCGAAAGGAGTTTGCAATTGGTTCGAAGCAAATCGGGAAAAACGCGAATTAACCTCCAGCCCTTTTTCTTCAAACGTGCGCGGTGAATCTAATCTATAATTTATCTGCCATGTTCAGACAATCCTTTAATTTAATATTAATATGGTATTAAGGCGCCAGACCAATTTTCGTTTCTTCAATCGTTAACAACTTCGTTTCTTTATTATATAACAATTGAAATAGCTTAACAGTGTTTAAGCCTCATATTCCCATGAACCATAACGTTTGTTGGTGCGTAAAACGACGTCCTCATTCCATTAGTTTATGGGCAATATAAGATTGAAAATCAGTCGGAGTCGAAAATGGCTCCAAAGTGCCGGAATAGGGTTCAATTCCGCGAAATATCTGTATTTTTTTGCATAATTAATTGTTAGCTTAACGTTCTGGAAAAAGCGTATTTTTGGGAATTTATTTTGCAAAAATAGATCAACCGAATGTTTTGAAACATTATATATTAATTAAGTGACTATTAAACTTTATATTACTATTTTTGTTATTTAGAAAAATCTTTCTAAAAAATCTAAAAAAAATTTAGAAACAAATATGCAGCATGTGGCCGAATAAAATATTGCTGTAAAGGAGCGAGAAAGACAGTGATTTGATATAAAAAAACCAAAAAGTTTCTTAAATGATATGCTTGTAGCTAAAAGATGAACTTAAATTTCAAACTGTAAAATTTAAAAATTAAATATTCAAATTAAGCATCTTTTTGTGTTATTTTGCACTATCTTAAAAAGATACTTTAATATCTTTTTAAATTTTTTAAGTTCATCCTCCAATACTACAACTTATTTACCTAACTATTAGGAGAAGTAAGCGTTACGTTATTAGCTGTTAGATACAAATTCACTATCTCATGACACCGACAAGTTTCGATTTCTACTGAGGTAATTGAAAAACTCTAAGTAGAACCTGCGTTGAGGGGGCATTGGATTATATAAATCTCCACCGAACAATCTTCGATTGAATTAATTGCTCATATCAATCGTCGATTAAACGGCCTTTAATTAAATTTTCCAAGTTCAATTATCAATTGAACGATCTTTCCCTTCACTAATATCAATTGAACGGTCTTCGATTGAATTTTTGAAATCAATTGTCAATTAATTGTACTGGCTCATATTTAAGTCGTCAATAAAACACGATAATTAAGTAAAAATATAATTAATTACTTGTAATCCTGGTTTCAAACAACGAGATCGTCGCCGTAAATTATTCAATTTAGCAGTCGCACCAAACAATCAGCCTTGGTTCGTGTTCTCTTCACTTGAAGTTGGGTTTCTACAGAGAGCCATTACACACATTCGAAAACGTCTTTGTTTGCTTTATTTTTTCTTCTTTCTTTTTCAAGAACTACGTGATCGTTATTGCCTTGTGAGAAATGAAAGACGAGGGAAATCGACGAGGCGCGTCGACGATGCAAATCCTGACACGGGCTTGGCTCGAAATACCGGATCGTTTTCCCGGGAAAATGTGTGACGAGTTGCATGCCTCGCCGATTAAATCGGGCGTGATCTCATCGCGTTTCCGAGCGATTAAGCGACGGCCGATGAGAAAACCGTTGCGCGATAATCGTAATCGCAATTTTCCGTGTCCAATAAACACTTCGCCGATGTTCTCTGCGTAATGATCGGGCTGAATGTCAAGTGCGTAATTGTTATAACTTCTTCGCTCACGTGCACCGACTAGATATGTTCACCCGCTCGTCTTGGTCGCGAGTACACATCGTGTCTTCCGGAAGTAATTTGCGGATTACAGAACGACGGATTACAAAACGAAGCTTCGCTCTTTGTATCCCGATGTAATGAGTAAAAGTATCAATACTTAGATTATGTACTCTGAAGATTCTTATTGCTTTGGCCTTTAAATACGAATATTTAAATTTTCAACATAGAAAGAAAATATCACGAGTCGAAATTTTGATCCTATGTTAAACCTCGAATTCTACAACGCAGTAAGAGTTGGCAGAGTAGGTTTCATTCTAATGATACAATTTACTTCTACTTTGACTCTGATGATGCCTGAAACTTCCTTTTTTATCTTCTTTAACATCAAAATTGGTTCAAAATAGGTATTACTGACTTCAAAATAGGTTCAAAATAAATATTATAGGCTTTAGAATATTAACATAGGTTTTGAATGGAATAGTGAGGTTGAAAGTAGGATCAAAATTTCGGCACGGGTAGGTTAAATAGAATCAAAAGAGATTGACTTCAGATTGATTAACTTAGAAAAATCTATCAGAAATTCCATGTGACAAATTACTTATTGACCAGCATTACAGCGAGACCAAACTTTCTTCGACGGTCGCGTCAGCTGCCTCCAGTTCCGCTGATAAAACCGGCTACCGGCTAGATTACGATAGAACAGAATTCATCTCTTTAAGCTGAAAAGGGTATTGTTGCCAAGCGCGACTAGATAAACAGCCGGTTTTATCGCGTATCGCAGCCTATTTGTTAAGCACGGTGGCGGGAGAAAGAGGAAGAAAGCGTGAGAGGCGGCCCGTATATCATTCTCGGGTCCGTAGAAACTTGACGAATGGCAGCCGTGAGAAAAATTAATCGTGACGTGAGTTAACCTCAGGACTTATCAGATTGACGAGGATAAATCAAAATTCAGCGGGGAAGATTTACGGGGCCGTCTGCTCTCACGAAAGAAAGTCCCCTAACCTGACAAGTATTATCTTCACATAAACGTTAATACAAATAAACATAAGTACATTTTGCAAATTTCCACGTAGATTTTGAGTTAATAATTAAAGAAGATTGGCGGATAATCGCGCGCGATAATGCACCAATCTTCTTCAATTAATAACTCAAAATCTACGTGATTACTTGCAAAATGACTTCTTTGTTCAGCTTGAGCTAATATACAAGTGCATACACATACATACATATATACACACACATACGACAGACATCGTTATCGGCTTATCTACTGTGATCATTCACCAATCATCTTTAATCAATGACTCAAAATTTTACGTGATTATTTGCGAAATGGTAGAGGAATTTTGTGTTCAGTTTGAATCCACAACGGTTACGTCAATAATTGTCAAATACTCTGTATATTAACTAGATGACAAAATATTATTTTTTTAAATTTTAATCTATGTTTGAGAAATCTCAAAATGATCATAAAATAAAAAACTCAATTTTCTATATAAATCTGTCAATTATATTTCAATTATCTCCCCTAATATTTCCACGGAAATATATAATTTCTTTATTTAAAATTGCTCCCACTTAGATTCTCACGAATCCACTCGCGGCTACTTCATAAAGCGCTCGTAGATTTCCTTTTCTCACGTGACACGCGCAAGCCATTAGGCGCGCAAGATTTAAAGGAGTTCGCGTCGTGGAGAAACGTATCTTCGAGACGCGTCCTCGCCCTCATTTTTGTCGCGTTTGCACAGAACGATTTGCATATCTGCAAGCCAATACCTCATGGTTACATAATCCAACAACGGCGTATTGTCGTTGCGAGTTAGAACAAAAGTGCCGACACAGTGTTCGCTTCGATACGAGCAAAAAATTTATCGCAATGCAAAGAGAGAGGGAGAAAGAGAGACGGTCGCAACGGTCGCGGAGCCGTCATCGTCGTCGTCGTCATCGTGTTGCAGGAAAGAGCGGGTTTCGCGAAACGAGGACGACGACACAATGGATTACGGGGAGGCACGCTTTCGGCTGCATTGTGGACGACGATGAAAGCAGTTTTGCCGGATATGGGTGCCACTTCCCTTTCCCATCCGGGACGCTTCCCGAGACGAGGTCACCAGGGTCGCGCGCGACACGTGCGAGAAATCGTACATTTCCTGGCGTAACGAAAAATAATGTCATAATTATGCAAGAATTGATTCAGCCCACAAAATTGTGATTTTTTTCATTTTTTCTATGCAATGGTATGGTCCATATATCTTTCTATATAAAAGAAGAAAGATCTTATAGATGCCTAAAGTTAATTAAAAAACAGTTTTTATTTTCTATTAGTTGCGACATTTTTACTAGCTTACGTATTTTAATCATATTTTTAAAGGTTAGATCTATCGATAAAGAGAAGAAAATTTACCATGCTTGACTTTTCGAACAATTGCGAAGAGAAAGAAAGAAAGAAAAAGAGACAGAAAGAAAGAGAGAACTTCCGTGCTATTTATATTTTTTAAATCATGTATCAAATTTTCATCTTCATTTTTTTCGAAACGTACTCTATATGGGTTGGATTATTCTTTCATATATATAATTACTTAAAAATCTACCAACAAAACACTGGCTTTTTTTCAAACTTTACGTCGTATTGGTTATACAGAGAAAAAAATGCTTAATTATACAAACAAATTTCTAGTAAAATATAAACGATTCAAAAATTCTGATTAAAATTATCAGTCTAAATTATTATTGAGATTTTTTATTAACTTAAACAGAATTTGTAAATAGTTCATATTACACTAGAAACTGATTTATCTAACAAAAATTTTTTTCAGTGCACATAATTTTACACAATGATTGTATGCGCTAAACTGATTTACTCACTATGTGATAAAGATTATACAAAATTTCAAACTGACATCCCAAGCGTAAATATTTATCTAATACAAAAGATTTATCTTCAAACACAACAGTTCTATCTTTACTATGAATTTAGAAATTTGGAAAAAAGTGCGAAAAGTTTACAGAAAATTTTTTATGTATACGTGATTATTTTTTTTTACTAAATACGACAAAACAAGTTAATAATAATCCCTTAATAAATAATCGTTAATAATTGTTTAATGATTGTTTTAATAATAATCATTTTAATAATCGTTTTCCCATTTTACTCTTTCAATAGTTCTAATTCTTTTATATAATAAAATTATTTAAAACGGAAATCTCTATAAAAAATTATCTCTCGGATGTCGACAGTATAATTATCCGTACTGATACATAATGACATAATATCACATATATAAGAAAAGTATCATTATTATTGTCATTCCGTGTTATTGCGCTGTAATGTTCATGTGCAATAAGCGCCATGGTTTTTAGAAGTGCGTAGCTGACTCATAGAGCGAAAGAAGTTTAGCAAAAAACAAGATCCGTAGCGGCATTCGTGTCAGTATGAATCGCGCCGAATGATCAACACCTCCCATCGAGAAAGCGTTTCCGCGAAAATCGAGCCAACAATTACGTCATAACGACGTCCGCACCACGTCAGGGGACGACTATTGCAGGACCAGTAGGCATCGATTAACCATTCGCGGCCCCACGTTATGTAATGAATTCCGCAAACGCGAGCATTGTGCGCGGCGTGCAAAGCGGGGAGACGCCGGCGATTCGCGCCCGGACGAGCCGGATGTGGGCGCGCGACTTCCCGTGGCAGTTCGACAAAAAAGTTTCGGACATTAGCGCCAAGGTCGACGCGATTTAATCGCGAACGCTTGCACCGGAAGATTGCACCGCGCGGTCGCTGCGCGACGACAGCCGAACGCGCAGAGCGGCGCTGAATTGTGCGAGAGGCCTTGCAAAACCGCATACAATCGCGCGGGACGAGTCGAAATATGCGGGAGAGGATCCCTCGCAATCAGCCGGCCTATTAGCGAAGAGCGCTAATGCCGGCGGCCTGTAGCGCGAGGAGTTACAAAAGTCCCTTCGGTTTTTCGACTCGCCCTCACAATTACACCGGGCCCTCGCGTCGTCTCGCCCGGTATATGATGAGTAATAAGTCGGTAATGCACGGGTAATGAGTACTCGGTGTAACAAGCCGCCGCGTCTCGCGAAGCATCTCGCAATTTGTATCTATCCCTCCGCCTCCTCCCCCTCCTTCTTCCTTCCTCTCGCGAAGGAGTACGAGAGAAAGAGAGAGAGAGAGAGAGAGAGAGAGAGAGAGAGAGAGAAAGAGAGAGCGATTAGAGTAAATCTATTCGGGCGCTGCGTGGATTCGCCCGCGCACACATTGATTGCCCACGACGACGTAAATTATTGCCGTCCGTTTACTTACAATGCAATGGCGCCCGCATGCCACGAGAGCGAAACGGCTGATTAATGCGGATAATGACTTGCGTGTGAAAAGTAACGAGCCAGAAGTTTCCGCGGAGTTCGCGAAATGCGCCGAGCTCCGCGCACGAAATCACCCGTGAGACCGTCCGTGGCGTCGAACGGACGGTGAATTCGGCTTCGTACATTGCGAATTATCCGCGGGCGGTAAACGCGGAAAGCGCGAGTAACAAGGGCTGGTCGTAGATTGCTGGTGAAGAAAATGAAGTCTTAACAATGAACTTGTAATAAGTGAGGAGCAACGAAGGGTCGATGCAGCGTAAAGTCTCAGCGCCTTTTCTCAATTTTGACGATTTTAGCGACTCGTTAAACAAATTCATCCTTAAAAACGAATTTTCGTAAATAATCGTGTGGAACAGAATTAGTGCTCTCTTAAAGTGAATAGTCACTGATATCAATTATAAGTACAGCACTGAGCACTTTCAGTGCGACACTTATAACTGCAAATCAGTGTATATTCACCGTTTTCAGTGATGTTTCACTGATTCATTTTAAGAGAGTGTGCTCTCTTAAAGTGAATCAGTGAATAGTCACTGATATCAGTTATAAGTATAGCACTGAGCACTTTCAGTGCGACACTTATAACTGCAAATCAGTGTATATTCACCGTTTTCAGTGATGTTTCACTGATTCATTTTAAGAGAGTGTGCTCTCTTAAAGTGAATCAGTGAATAGTCACTGATATCAGTTATAAGTATAGCACTGAGCACTTTCAGTGCGACACTTATAACTGCAAATCAGTGTATATTCACCGTTTTCAGTGATGTTTCACTGATTCATTTTAAGAGAGTGTGCTCTCTTAAAGTGAATCAGTGAATAGTCACTGATATCAGTTATAAGTATAGCACTGAGCACTTTCAGTGCGACACTTATAACTGCAAATCAGTGTATATTCACCGTTTTCAGTGATGTTTCATTGATTCATTTTAAGAGAGTGTGCTCTCTTAAAATGAATCAGCGAATAATTACTGATATCAATTATAAGTACAGCACTGAGCACTTTCAGTGCGACACTTATAACTGCAAATCAGTGTATATTCACTGTTTTCAGTGATGTTTTCACTGATTCATTTTAAAAGAGTGATAACATACGTGGACATATAGGAAAAGAGGTTTTCCCCGTCACACATATATGATACTAGTCTCTCGTGAAAGATCATTGTGTCACGCAACGGCGCGCAAATAACGCACTATCCTTTTCAGCGGATGCGGAATAGAAGATATTACGCGATACTTAGAACCAGTTTGCCGATTGTATGTATGTGCATGTGCAGTATCCGGGGTATAAGGTGCTATTCATAATATTCCATCACCTGGAAATGCCTCATCTATTCCCGTCTTCCCTCGGGCGTCTCCATTATCCTTAATTATCCGTACCTAGCGACCGTGCAACAAAAGTCCGTGAACGTCGAGCGTTGCTTTTCCGAGCTCTTCTCTCTCTCCCCCTTCCCCTCCCCCCCTCTCTCTCTCTCTCTCTCTCTCTCTCTCTCTCTCTCTCACTTTCCCGCTCACGCGGGCTCTCTCGAGCGTGTTAACGCTAGTTCTCTAATCGCCGATAAATCCCAAGGCGAGAGCCCGACACG
>NW_022639704.1:399694-403448 GCF_010583005.1 Odontomachus brunneus
ACTTTCCCGCTCACGCGGGCTCTCTCGAGCGTGTTAACGCTAGTTCTCTAATCGCCGATAAATCCCAAGGCGAGAGCCCGACACGCTCGTCCCTCTCTTACCGCTTATCGATTTTCTAACCCTCGCCGGCGATCCTAAGTCGTATTTCCGTCGCCGTAATTAGTATCGTCTCTCCTCGCGCGGACGTGTAATTAGAAAGTTTTCTCGTCTGATACAATACGATATCGTAAAGTCGCGGCTACACCGCGACGCCCGATGTATTTCGTTCATTGTGCAGCTCGACCCGCGTGCACTTCCGGCTGAGGGTATATGCGCCGCGATTCGACGCGCGCAATAAGTTGCCTTCGGTATCTAAACTACGTGTCGCGCGCACCAGCGAGGCACGTCGCTATTAATAAGCCGGGTACCGTGTAATGTCTACAAATTGCTACGTAGTAATCTTCGCCGTTGCTGCCGCGCCAATGTATTAGTCGAGGTGCACGACGAGCAGGACGATTTTATTAAAATCACGCCGCCGCATATCCAAAGGGCCACGGTGTAAAAACGATATTTAGACACGTCTAATATATAATTATATTATAATCACAGACTGTCAAAGCCTTTTCACGGCCCAGACATCGATCCCGTCCGAGTAAAACTTTTCCCTTCGTAAAATAATGCCGTAAAACGCTCCTGAAACGAAGAGTCTTGTGATCCGAATGAAATTCACCGTCGAGAAGTACGCTCTTCTCAGCGTACAGTGAGCTGCAAAACGGTTTGGACGCAATGAAATTGGGAGCTCCTGAGAAGGACCCAAAGTAAATGTACATAATTATATGCACATTTGCCTTAAAGACTTATACCCTTTCAGTTGCCACGAAATTTACATGACTCGATATATAGATGATAGAAAAAAGGGAGAGAAGAGACGGCGGTGCGATCGGTCGTTCACCGATGCACCTCCACCCCGTCAAGGAGGTGCATTTTCCTCCCAGCGTCGGCATGCAACATCCTGTGTCCCGAGCGTTACCATTAGTTTTCCGAAGGTCAATAAATCTAAACGTGAGATCGAGTAAGGGCGAGAACGAGGCCGCGCGCTCGTTCGCTTGCGGCAGTTCCTTATTCCCCTATCGCCGTGGTGTTTTGCCTCTTCTCTTCCCTCTCTCTCTCTCTCTTTCTTGTTTTCTCGCACCTTAACGAGCTCCCATGTATCGACGTCGCTTATTTTCTAAGAGCGGCCATCCGTTTCCACCGCGGCCACGAGCCGCGGCCGCGAATTACGGCGCGAAACCGAGCGCGGTATGTCCGGCCGCGTAAGACACGGCCCGACATCGCTCTCGGGTCAAAGGTGGAGCGAGCATACCTGCACTCGCACTGAATACTTGTAACCCTTCGCGCGCGCGCCGCAACCATGAGCGCCGGCAAAATTTTTCTGAGGGTGATAAGACTCACGACGAAATTTTTCTTCCGTCAAAGGGATTTGCGGCTGTTTCGTTGAGGAGGAGGGAGGAAGGAAAGCCCGACTGCAATTTTAAACCTTGTGCTTCTCTCATACTCTAATAAATACATATGTATATTATATTACCTATTTATGATTATCGTAAATTTAATTCATAAAAAATGATATATTTAGTAAACCCATTAACCCATTAAGGCCCAAGAGAAAACCGCTTTTTCTCGTAATTTTTCAAAACGTACTTTCATTGAAATAAATTAAAATTATAAATTTTTGACCGCCATATTGATTTTTAAAGTTCAAAAAACCATTTTTCTTCTACAGTCTGCTAAAATATGATATTTTGCTCCAAAACAAACATCTTCGAAAGGCTTATAATTTGATTGGATTTTTCGCCAAATAACAAAACTATGTCAAATTTTCGCACTTTTGGACGGCCATATTGGTCCGCCATCTTGAATTTTGAAATCCAACACAAATTTTTTTTTCACTTTTTAACAAATTTCGACGTTTCGCCCTAATTTAGATGGTTTTCAAAAGTCTATCCTTAACGGTTTTCTCTTGGGTCTTAATGGGCTAATCTTAATTTGAAATATACTGAAATAATTTCCGAACCAACTCAATTTTTAATTTTTAATTATCTATTAGTGGAATGAGACTTTACAATTTGGAATATCTGGAATGGAATATCTTATTATAAATATAAGATAAAGATATAAAATAAAAATGATATTTCATTATATTTCGCAGTTTTTTTATATCAAATATAATATGTAATTCCTTTATGATGAATGAAAAACTTTGTTCAATTTTATTTCATCAGTTTACAACCCCCTCCCTCTTTCCTAAAGGAATTTCTGAAGCGCAACGTAGCGCCTCGTATCCGCTTCGCGAAATAAAGTTATTCCGTGAGAGGCGCTCTAAGGGTTGGATTCCTGACAACGTAAGTTCCAAGCTGCTGCACGGCCAATCCGCCCTTGGTTACATCGCAGATGGAGTTTGTCGACGGTGTTTACGGCTGTGTACAAGGGGGCTTAACGCGCGCTGCATCGTGCAGCAGACGAGAGTGTCCCGAGCGAAAGAAACGACTTTCGTGCATTGCGTCGCGTGCATCGGCGAGCTAGCATTGGGCGCAGAATGCACAGCGGAGTATTATCGTGAAAGTGCACACGGGACACGTGTGTTAACGCGTGTCGCGGCGAGACAAGAGGCTCGCGACGCGAGCGGGTAGCCGCACGTATTGATAATAATTAACGAGACACGCTGAATGGAGAACACCTAATTATCCTCTTCCCTTGCACGCCGGGACTTTCACGTAAACTCTGATTAGCGCGATCTCCGTGTAATTGATACGCATAAGGGGAACAGTCGATTTCCGTTTCATTAGAGCGTATCGATTATCGCTCACGGCGGTATGATCGCGTATCACGCGTATATCAGCGCGAAGAATCGACAGAAACTAATTTATGGGAATCGTAGAAAATGTAGGAGAGACCGGGGCTAGATGACTTATATTTTAAAATTTCGAAGTTGCAACTTCTCAAGCAACTAATTGTTGTGACTGACTGTATAAATATGATAGAGGCAACCACCTTCTATGTACACGCAAAAATAATTTCAGTTGATACAACCAAATAGGAACCAACTGAAAATTAGGTGATCAGAAGCACTATCTCTGTTATAAAAACTAATGTTTCTGTTGCAACCGAAAATATTCGTCTGAACATTCAACGATATTAGAACTCGGTTGAGGCAATTGAGGACAATTGACTATACAGAAGTCTCATAAAGGAATTTTTCTGTTCCCACAACCGACTTTTCGTTTAATTCCTAAGCAACCGTAAATTCAGTTGCACCAACAGAATCGTTTTTTCCGTGTATTAATGCCCGTCACAACCTTGTTAATCATATATCTTGTTTTGTAATAAACAAATACGAACAACATGGCCATTTTATCCTGTTACCAATTGCCCAGAATAAAAAAAATATAAAATATGTATCTTGATTAGTAATTCCAAAGCCTCTGCGAGAGGTCTTCACAACTCTTCTACCGGCCCTTAATTATGGGCCAACTTTACCTTGTCCGCCCATATTCTCTATTTCAATCATTTTATGAATAAAAATTTCATTTATTATCAGAAACAGTATATCAAATACTTGCAAGAAATTCAATTCTACCTAGTAACATCGCTTAATTTTATTCAATCACAATGGAGAATATTAATACAAAATTTCGACTTGTGTGAACTTGGCACACCATATTTAAAAAGATGACATTTTTTTTAGAGTTCTGATACTCTCTTGAAAAGTTCTAGAGCT
>NW_022639705.1:0-1175 GCF_010583005.1 Odontomachus brunneus
TTATAGATTTATTATATACGTCTATGAGATATTTTGTTCTATGTGGGATCTGTTCTACTTATATTTTTCTTCTTGGACGTCTTATGCGGGACAGCTTGTATATATCATATATTATATATATGATATATCATATATTATATATATTATATATATATAATCTAAAGTTTTTACAAATATATATAAAATTTTTTTTATAGACGTTATGTGAGACACTTATATATATAAAACACATGTTGATTGAAAATTTAACAAATTATTTAATAAAATATGAATATATTATTATATCTTTATTGCATTATTTCTAAAGATTGATCAACGAGAATCAACTAACAAAATAATGCTAAAACAATGTTAATGAAACTATATAGGGTATCCGGAAAATCGCCCGAAATATTTCGGGAAGTGATTCGGGATTTCAAAAAAAGAAAAAAAAGCTATATAAAAAGGAAAAAAGACTATATAAAGGCTATATAGGTCCGGAAATAAGTCGTTTCCGAGTTATAGCCACTTTTATGTTAAAAAAAATCGTAATTTACAGCCCGCATGGCACCTCTTTTTAAATTTTTTTTAAATTTTTATTGTTTTAATTTTTATTTCTTATTTTTTTTAATTTTCAAATTTTATTATTTTTTTAATTAACAATTTTAATTTTTTTAATTTTTTTTCAATTTTTCGTTATTTTTAAATACATTATTTTTTAATTCAATCATAAACATGAATAGGTATTTAAATTGATTCAAATCTATTCCGGACTTATGTTTATATATCTTTTTTTCCTTCTTTTGGGGTCCTGAGAATCACGTCCCGAAATATTTCGGGTGATTTTCCGGACACCTTGTATAAAAATTTTATGAAATGGATTTACGCACTGATATCAGCGGTTCGTTGATATCAATAAGTAAATTATTTTATTGTTAAATAAAAATAATAAAAAAAATTATAATAAAAATAAAATAATAATAATAAAAATAAAAAAATAATAAAATAAAAATAGTAGTAGTAGTAGTATGTGTTTATTAAACCCTTGCGGGATACACAGCGGACTCCCGCTCCGCTTACAACAAAAAGAAAACGCTCGCCATTCCACGCAAAAAACGCATGAGAAACGCATGAGAAAGAGAGAAATCGCAACACTCATTCATTGAATCATCCTTCCTCACTCATCTCCCGGATCT
>NW_022639705.1:1185-1896 GCF_010583005.1 Odontomachus brunneus
AAAAACGCATGAGAAACGCATGAGAAAGAGAGAAATCGCAACACTCATTCATTGAATCATCCTTCCTCACTCATCTCCCGGATCTCCGCTTCCGCCGCACTTTCCATTTTTTCATCCAAACTCTCATCCATTCCTAGCCATCCACCTCCCTCCCTTATCTCCTCTAATCTTCTCATCTACACCTCATCCTCTCCCTCTTCTCCCAGTACCTCACCTAACATCTCTTGCCACCCCTTTTCCACCTCCCAGTTTGTACATTCCTCCCACACGTGCTCCCAGGTTTTCTCTCTCCCTCCACATATCCTACATTTTCTTTCCTCCTCCCCTTCCCAATATCTTCCCCCTCTCATGCCATCACCCAGCCTAAACTTCGCCACCCTCTGCCATCTCTTCTCCTTCCACCCCCTCCTCAGATACCCAGGCACCCCCTTTCCCTTCACTTCACAGCACCACCTATTATACCTTTCGCCTCTAATTTTATCCCACCTTTCCTCTTCCTGCACCCTCCTCTCTCTAGCCACTACCTCCTCCCCCCTCAACTCTCTCTTCTCTCTCATCTCCTCAATTTCATTTATACTCCACTTCCTCTCCTCATAGAAACCTCTCCTTTCCTCCTCCCATCTCCCCTGCACCTTCCCTTCCCGCGCTCTATCTCTCATCTCCTCCCAGCATAACCTCGCCAGCTCCCCTCCTTCTCCCTCCCCCAGTTTC
>NW_022639705.1:1906-3773 GCF_010583005.1 Odontomachus brunneus
TGCCATCTCTTCTCCTTCCACCCCCTCCTCAGATACCCAGGCACCCCCTTTCCCTTCACTTCACAGCACCACCTATTATACCTTTCGCCTCTAATTTTATCCCACCTTTCCTCTTCCTGCACCCTCCTCTCTCTAGCCACTACCTCCTCCCCCCTCAACTCTCTCTTCTCTCTCATCTCCTCAATTTCATTTATACTCCACTTCCTCTCCTCATAGAAACCTCTCCTTTCCTCCTCCCATCTCCCCTGCACCTTCCCTTCCCGCGCTCTATCTCTCATCTCCTCCCAGCATAACCTCGCCAGCTCCCCTCCTTCTCCCTCCCCCAGTTTCTTCTCGTAACTCCACGCCCTCATCCCTGCTCTCCCCCTCAACTTTTCCCTCTGCGTTTCCTTCCTCATCATATACCCCGGAATACACCTCTTCCCCCTAGCACCCATTTCAAAAACCTATCCTGAATTCTCTCTATCCCATCCCTTTCTTTCCACCCGCATATCTCCTCCCCGTAACCAACCACTGTCTATACCAACCTATCGAATAACCATACTCTTCTCGAGCAATCCTAACCATACTTCCTTTTACCTATACTCCACACTTCTCTCATTACTATCGCTCCCTTGTTAATTCTCTCTTCTATATATTTCCTCTGTTCCCCATTTGCCATCACCACATAACCCAGATATTTATACTCCTTCACCTCTTCCACTTCTTTCCCTTTCCATCACCACACCATCTTCCTCTGCCTCCCACTCCCCTTTCTACACCTCATAACTTTGGTCTTTTCTGTGTTTACCTCCAATCCTTTCTGTTCTATATACTTTTCCAACGTCTTTATCATTCCTTGCATCCCTACTTCCTCCTCCGCTACAACCGCCACATCATCCGCATATGCCAACGAGAATATTTTTCTCCCCTTTAATTTTTCTCCCCTCGTCCAAATCCGCCAACAACAAAGTGAACAGACAGGAGCTCAGCGGACACCCCTGTCTTACCCCCCTCCCCGTCCAGAAGCTTCCGCCCACCTTATCCCCCACCCTCATTCTACTCCTTGTCTCTTCTAACACCTCCTCACACCTCACAACCAAACTCTCCCTAACGCCTCTCTTCCTCATCGTCCGTACCAGGATCTCCCTATCCACCGAGTCAAACGCTGCCTTCATATCTACGAACATCACAACCATCTTGCCTTTCCTCTCCGCCACTCTCTTATTTATTAAATAATTCAAAACATAAATCTGGTCTATTGTCCCTACTCCTCTCCTAAATCCTGTTTGACTCGGTGGTAGCAATCCCTTCCTCTCCACCTCTTCCCTCAACCACCCGCCAGGACCGTGGCATACACTTTGTACGCCGTTTGCGTCAAAGTGATCCCCCTGTACTCCTCCACCTTCTCACCCTCCCCCTTTTTCACTATCGGTACTACGATACCCTCCCTCCACTTCTCCGGCCATCCCAACTCTTTCCAAATTTTGTTACAGATCCCCCACAGTCATTCCCTGATTTCTTTTCCCCCATACTTCCACACTTCATTTACTATCCCATCCCCTTCCGCCGCTTTTCCCTCCTTCAGCTTCCTTATCGCCCCCCCAATTTCCTCCCTGCTTATCCTTTCCTCCTTCTCTTCCCCTCTATTTCTCACATCCCCTCTTACGCTCCACTCTACCCCTCCCAGTACTCCTCTAAAGTGCCTTTCCCATCTCCTTCTGACCTTACCCCTTCCAATTCCCTTTCCCACCTTTCTTCCTCCCTTTTCTTTTTCTCCTTACAAAGCACCCTATACCCTTTCCTCCTCTCCTTAAATTTCTCACCCTCTCCCCCTCTCTCCTTCCACCTTTTTAACTCTTCCTCAACTTCTCTTTTCATCTCCCTA
>NW_022639705.1:4157-7987 GCF_010583005.1 Odontomachus brunneus
ACTCTCACCCTTTCCTCTCTTTCCTCTGTCCACTCTCTTACCCGCCTCGTTTTCTCCTCTAAATCCCCATTCACGTACACTCCCACTAACCTCCACCATTCTCCCCCTAAACTGACTTTAACCATTTGTACCCCTTCTCCCCTCTCTACCCTATTCTCCTTTTCTCTCCTTATTCCTTCCTTTATCCCTACGATCATTCCCCCCATAGCCCTCCCTCTTTTACTCTTCCTTCCCGCCTCCTGCACTTCCCATACATATCCCTTCGGCAACCATCTTTGTACCCTTTCCCATCCTTTCCCTTGTAACCACGTCTCACTCAAAAACATCACATCCCATTCCTTTAGTTTCTCCCTAAAACCCTCCTCCTTATTTTCCATACCAGTCACGTTCCAGTAACCTATTTTATATTCTTTACCATCTCCTTTCCTCCTATTGCCCCTCCTTTTCCCGTATTTTATCCTCCTGTTCACTTCTTTCTCCCCCTCTCCTTGCCTCCCCCTTCTTTTAAAAAACCTCTTTCGCTATGCCTGCTCCTTTCCCTCCTCCCTCTCCCCTTCCCTCCTTTCCTACCTCTCTTCCCTTCCATTCCCTTAACTCATCTTTAAATTCATCCCACACCCATAATTTCCCTTCTATCCACATTTTCATATATCCCACCCTAACTATCTTACCTTCCCTCCTGTGCCTTTCTGCTTCCCTCTTTAGACATCACTTCACCCTCCTCTCTTTTTCCGTCAAGTCATCCAATATCCACTCCTTCCTATCCCTCAGCTTCACCTTCCCCTTCATCACATCTATTTTCTCCCCGACACTCGCAAACCTTACCCACACCATTTTCCTCCCCTCCTTATCTTTATTCCCCAGCTTCCTTATCCTCTCTACTTTCACTATTGCTCCCGTTGCCCCCACTATCTTCACCTCCTTTCTTACCCCCTCCATCCTCACCTCCTTTATTTTAACCCCTTTAATAATTATATTCCTCTTTCTCTCCTCCCTCTTCCTCCTTTCTCCTTTTAACTCTAACTTCTTCATCCTTTCTTTTAATTCTTTTACCTCTCCCTCACCCCTTATCCCTATCTGCTCCATCCCCTCCTCTTCACCCTTTTTCCTTCCTCCCTTCTTCCCTTCTCCCCCTCCACCCTTTTCTATATCCCCCACTCTTTTCTCCAGTCCGTCTAATCTTTTCCTCATTTCCTCCATCCACTCTCTCATCTCTTCTCTATCTTCTCTCATTTCTTTCAACTCCCTCCTCATTTCCTTAAAACCCTCCCTTACCCCCCGCCCCTTACCCTTAATATCTCTTCCAATTCCCCCTCTTCCTTTCTTATCGGTGATCTCATTATTCTTGCGCTCCTCTTAAAAATTTCTCCCTCCCCCGCTCCTATCTCCTCCCCCTGAATCTCCTTCCTTTTCTCTCCTCTCTTGAAAGATTGTAGTATAGGCATACTGTTTGCCCTATCCCTCGCTAAACTTTCAACCTTACTCGGCCTTCCCACCTTCCTCTTCTCCTCCCCTATCCCTCCTTCCTCCTTTCCCTTCTTCCCTCTCCTACCCCATTTCCCTCCTGCATCCTGTCTTTCTCCTATCCTATCAACTTTATCCTATTCAAATTTCCTGCTTCACCGCTTATTCTCTCCTTCTCTATTTCCAAGTTTTACCGGTGGTATCGCTGTCTCGCCTTTCTTACCTGCTTCCTCTCTACTATCTATATTATCACCGTTCTCGACCCGCTTTTTCTTCCACCTGTCTAACCTCCAAATCCCGCCCGCCTACTTTCACCTCTGTCTTCTAACTCCCTTTCCCCCGTCCCTTCCCTTCACTCTCCCAACACCACTTGCCCTTTCTCTATCCACTCACCACCTTACCCTCCATCACAACCCTCCTTATCTTCTGAAATTCATTCTCACCAAACACACTTCCACACACACGTCAATCACTCCAGCTACCGGAAACGGAAGTCAATAAAATAAAAATAATAAAAATAATAAAAAAAAAAATAATAAAATAAAAATTTAAATTACTAGATGTTTTGATCACAATAGGGACTTTCCTAAAAGATTAATCTACTGTGGATATTAATTTTCCTGTGTAATAGCTGCTATCTTAAAACTTCTGTAATGTAACTTCTGTAATGCAAAATATATCTATCAATCATATAGATACATCGTTGAAGTAGCGTAGTAGGTGAAGATTGAAGATCTAGAGATTCGAGTTTAAATCCCATTAGTGCAGTAAGTGTATTTTCTAAAGATGATACTAATTAAACTAATTCAGTAAAACATAATTCAGAAGATTTCAGTGAAATATATCGAATCTTAAAAAATATAATAAATTAATAAGTGATGAATAGAATTTTGTGTGTGTAAAAATAATATTTTATATTATATTTCATGTTATAAATACGTTCGATTTTACATAAAAAGTAATTCTGAATAAGTTCCCAGTCAACACGCTTGTCAGAATAAGAACTCAAAGATAAATTTTTTAAGAACGCATTTTGATATTTCGGAAATGATGTCTAAATAATATCTAATAATCATCATATTCCGAGACATCTACTGAAAGAGCTTTTGAAGTTATCCCGTTTGAGAGATTTCTTGAAAATGTTCTCTTTATAATATCATGTCAAATTACATCAATTTAATATTATCAGGATGAGAACTAAAAGATAACATTTTTAGGGACACATTTTGATATCTCGGAATGTCTAAATAATATCGAATAATCATCATATTCCAGAAACATCTACTAAGAGGGCTCATGAAGTTCTCATGTTTGAGAGATTTCTCATGTAAATATCATATAAATTGTGTCAAAGAAATAATATTGAACAAATTATTTGAATAAACATCCAATGCGCGGGGCAGCATGAAACTATATATTAAATTATTATAAATTTTTAAGAGCGTAACTATCAAATCTGTAATATCCTTGTAATAATGCAAGAAAGACTTAAAAAATTGTTTCGTGAGCAAATATTATATATATGAAATTTGGTAAGTACAGATACAACGAAAAGTGTAATCTAAATGCACTTTAGTACAGGTTGCTTGACTCAACATTCGTGTCTTGCGTCCGCGCGATCCGTGTGTTAGTTTCGTGCCTCTTCACCGATTTGCATGAAACTTCGTCAGTTCGTATTTTGATGCGTAGAACACAAACATGCAAAAAAGAAGTATCGTTGAAGAAATGTTGAAAAATAACACTTGTGTTGTGAGTTAGGAAATTTATTTTGTCGACGATGCGATATGGGGTTAGAAAATCTGTCATTGCATTGTCGACAACTCATAACTTTTAACCCGCTTGAGAGCGACACTTTTTCTTGCAGAATCGTGTTTTACGCGATCTGACGAAGTTTCATGCAAATCGGTGAGAATTTGCTTCATAATTACCACTATTTTGAGGAATTATTTTGACATCATAAATAAAATTTTAATATGTTGACATACATCTGAAATATCTTAAAGATATCTCTTTTTGAGAAATCATTTTGACATCTTGCTGTAATGCCTTTCTGTTCTCAAAAAACGCATTAGATAACATTTTGTTATCGTTCAACAGCTTTTCGAAGTCTCTTCATCCCAGGTAGCAAGGTGACGTCTAAAGACGTCATTAAAACGTCATAGACGTCTTAATAACGTCTTAATGACGTCTTTAGACGTCACTTTGCTACCTGGGATGTTATCAGATTTCTGATTCAGATATCTTTTAGAGATGTTTTTGATAACTTTTTGTTCAGTGGGTAGTTTTTTTTTCAAGTTTTACATACATATATACATACATGCATACATACATACATACATACATACATACATACATACATACATACA
>NW_022639705.1:8431-8575 GCF_010583005.1 Odontomachus brunneus
ATATATATATATATATATATATATATATATATATATATATATATATATATATATATATATATATATATATACAGGGTGTCCCGCGTAAGACGGACCAAAAGAAAAATACAAGTAGAACACATTAAAGTGAACAAAAATTATATA
>NW_022639705.1:8893-9101 GCF_010583005.1 Odontomachus brunneus
TTTTACGTGGTTGTTTGAAAAATGACCTATACAATTTTTGTTTACTTTTATGTGTTCTACTTATATTTTTCTTTTGGTCCGTCTTACGTGGGACACCCTGTGTATATATATATATACATATATATATATATGTGCACACACACACACACACACACACACACACACACACACACACACACACACACACACACACACACACATGTATGAG
>NW_022639705.1:9255-14608 GCF_010583005.1 Odontomachus brunneus
TATATATATATATATATATATATATATATATATATATATATATATATATATATATATATATAAGTGAATATTTCTGTATTGAAAATGGAAGTTTAGAGTCGTTTAAATAGTCAAAATATTTTTTTGTCAGATAAAATTTATAAGAAATTTTAATTAGTTATAAGAATACTTGAGTATAAAACATGTTAAAAACGGTAAAAATATAGTGCAAACGTTTATTTTATTTTCGATAATTTGTAAAATAATTGCCATAAGTTTAATATATATTACATTTCATCTCACTAATATGCAAATTTTTATTTAATGCGTAAGACTTGTATTTTTAAAGTTATTTTGAATTCTAACATCAAAAACGAGAATATTATTTATTTTTGTGTGATATGTACAAATAAATTATTGACTACCTTTTTAATGCTGTCTTTTTGTATAGAATTTACTTCTAATTTAAGTTGTATTTAAGTTGTATTTAGATAATATTTCGATACAAGTTTTGTTATGATTTTCTGACGATCATAAAACTACCTTATCGATATCTAATGGTGTTATTCTATCTCACCTCCATTAAATGTCAGTTAATTGATCCATACTATACGCTAGTATATTGATTACTATTTAGATAACTAAAAATTGATATTTATTGGTTATCTTTGAATATTTCGTAAATTTATACCTAAATGATATTATCTTTTTGGATATTAAAAGTTATCTTCCGGGCGGACATTAGATAACCTTTTCAGTAAACAGAAATCTAACTTTTAAAAATAAAAATAAAGTTATCCTGATCTAATTTTGTATAGTAGGATGAAATACTTAAAGATGACGTTGTTCTACTTGGATACTCTCTCCAGTAGATCGTTGCACGGAGGCTCAGGGCTCGGACGTACGAAATGAATACCACACGATTCCTAGTATTTATTCCTGGCTTTTAATGTGTTACTATTTTACAATAGACTTCGGTAAAAGCTATTTACAAACTGCGACTCGCATACCGCTCACTCACGATACCGCGATTTAACGATTGTCTTTACGCCGCGGTGCACCGGCTTAGGGCCTGAGCACAAAGATTGTCGCAAACTTTTCCGACAGAGAAAACGTAAGTCGGTGTCGGAAGTCAACGCACAAGGATTGACGTAAACGTATGTCGTATCCATCGCACTGCCTCTGACTCCCCTCTTTGTAATCACATCGATTACTTTTATTGATATTTAGGATTCTATTTCATTTATGGTAAATGGTATATTTACATTATATATTACTATTTTCAAATATTTTAATGGTTTAGACATGAATTGTGAATAAGTAATAAAATAGTTTTCAAGCGATTAATAAACCTAACCTAAAATGTTTTGTGGATTAATAGAATCAGTCTTCACATATGCAACAACTATATATTCTTTTAAATAATTTTTTGTATATATATATATATATATATAAATGTACGTATGGTGTTATGTATATGTGTGTGTGTTTGTATGTATGATCTTATGTATGAGTGTGTATATATGTATAATTTTATATATTATTAGTAATAGTATTTGATTTATTTATAATTTGTATATAATAATTATATAATAATTGTGTAGTAATAAGATTCTTTAAATTCATTTAATGTTTTCATGGTATATTCGATATTTTTCTATTGATAAATATCGAATAAATAAAAATAATACTAGAAATATCCTTTTTGGTTACAGAAAGATTTATTGAATCAAAGAGAATTTCTTTTACGTGCTTTAAGTAATCTTAAAACTTTGTCAGATAATGGAAGATCATGATTACACTTCAATTGATTCATATATAGATGATTCAATTGCATATACTGAAGATATGGAGCCTTCAACTGTAAATGTTGCTATTGAAGAAAAAGTGGGTGACAATTATCTTATCGAATTATACAGGGAACGAAGATGTTTGTACGATAAAAATCATCGGGATTTTAAAAATAAACAAATAAAAAAAAATGTTTGGTTCGAAATTTCTACTGTCATGCAACAGAAAAACCTAGGTAATTACATTTTTACTATGATAATAATATAATCATTGTAATATGATAAATACTTTTATATGTTTCATTTTATGTGTAAGTTATTATATTTATTATAGTTATTATATTATACATTTTTGTAGGTAAGCATTACACTCCTGAATATTGTCAAACAAGATGTTCTTCTTTGCTGGACCAATATAGCCGCGAAAAACGCAATATTAAAAATGATTACAAAAATGGAAGTGCTTGTTCAAAACGCAAAACATCTGCATTTTTTCCCAACTGTCTTTTCTTGACAATTTTATTAAAAGAAGAAGGTAAGCATTATTACATTATAAAACTGTTTTAAATGTTTATTCTTTAAAAGTTGAGAATTGTTTACATATATTTTGTTATTGTTTCAGAACGTTTTCCAACGTTGAAAAGAAAAAGAACATACTTCAAATCATCAAAGATTCAGAAGCAGTAAACTCAATAACTCATGACAAGAAAAGTAATAACGAATCTACTGATGAATCAGATTCTGAACAGATATCATTAAAGTGCCTCAAAAAAGAAACATTAGTGCATGTCAAGATGTATCTCAAGATAAGGAAAACATTTAACAAGACTATAACAGACGTAAAAAACGTAAAATTGATGAATCCAAAAATATTGATGAAACATTCACGAACATCAGCAATGCAATTTTGAATCTTCTCGAGAGTTCAAAAGAAAATACTACAGATAATGTAAAAACAATTGATCAGTCATTCACTGATTATATTCGCGTACATTTAGAAAATATCCCTGAACCCGAAAAATCAGCAAGAAAAAAATTGATAATTGATGCCCTTACTGCACCAATACGCAAAACGTAATAAGATATATTGTATTGTCTTTTTAAAATGTTTTTATTGTTTAATACGTTTATTAAAAATGTTTTCAATTTAATGTCTTAAAGACTTTATAACTTAAATATTGTGTGTTCAAAACATGACTAAGTTGTATCGCTAAAAGCTTCGTTGTTATAAAAGTAATTTCTTTTAATTAAGTTATTTAATTTTGTTATTTTTTTATACAAAACAACGAGTTGAAAAAGTCATGTTATTCATAGTTATATAATCTTTTTAATATTACAAAAGTATTATTTTGCAATGCATTATCAAATATACTTTATAGTATATATTTTCAGTATATAATATATTCGCATGTTTTGTTTTATATTAAAGATTGATTATCTGTAAAGGTCTCGATTGCAATATTCTGTAGAGTTTAGCGACATTTTTTTAATGTAAAGTATTATTCCAAATAAAGATATATATAATCCATTATTCTTTTTCTATTTCATACAGATGTACCTTATTGAAACATCATTGCACACGTGAAATACTGATAGCAAAGTTATTACATCATTTGGCTGCCACACTTGAGTAATTATGTAAAAAAAAAATGCTGTTGGGTAAGTGGAAATTATAATCAACCAAAATTATTATTATTAAATTATTAATATATAAACAATAAATAAATATTTATTTACATATTAGGCGACATATTAAAATTTTTATAAACGATTTCAGGTTCAAATAAAGTTGGACGATAAAGTTATAAGCAAAACCATGTTTTTATTAAGTTACAACATATTAAAGAAGATTGTAAACATAAGTTGGAATCACAAGTTCTGTCGTTTATAATAAATATAACATGTTTATTGTTTAAACTTGATTATGTTTATTCTTTATATAAACCTCTTCTTATAAAATCATATTGTCATCCCGCTTCACCTGCACAAGTTCTGAAATAGTCACATAGTAAGTCTCTTTGTACCAAACCTGCACGAGTATTTAAAGTTTGTGAATGTGTGTCATTTGAAAACCAGTGTGTATTTCTGCACATGTTCCCATCAATATCGTGTAAGAATTCTAGACTGTACAGTTTTTCTCCATTGTTTTCTTCTTCAGTCATAATGAAATTGTGTAAACAAACACAAGCTGCCACTACTATATCTGCTGTTTCAGGTAACATACATAAAGCTTTATGAAATATATTCCATTTATTACTATATATTCCAAAAGCACTTTCTATTGTTTGTCTAGCTCTTGAAATTCTGTAATTAAAGATTTTTTGTTTATCCGATAATTGTTTGCCAGAATATGGCTTCATTATTCTATTTGAAAGTTGGAAGGCATCGTCTGCCACGAAAAATCCAGGTATTGCTATATCACAGCCAGGCAATGCAGCCGTACCATTTGGTACGTTAAGATTATTATTTCTCAATCTTTCTCCTATTTCAGAGTCTACAAAAATGCCTCCATCACTATTTTCCCCGTAAGCTCCTATATCAACTAATGTGAACTTATATCTATAATCGGCCACAGCCATTAATATTATACTATGTTGTTTTTTGTAATTATAATAAGAACTTCCAGAATTAGGCGGACATTTCAATATGATGTGCTTGCTATCGATTGCTCCAAAACAATTTGGCATATGCCATCTTTTCCAATAATTATTGGCAATATGGATCCATTGCTGTTCTGTTGGTGGAGAGAGATACATTGACGGCAAAATTCTCATTATAATAGAGCATATTTCTTTATATAACATTCTGACTGTAGATTCTCCTACTCGAAAATCTAAAGCAATAGATGTTGTTTGGTCTCCAGTTCCAAGAAACCTATAATAGTAAAAAGAGAATAATTGTTTCAATAGAAAAATTATGAGATATGCATAAAATACATAAGTTATTTCTTCTTCTAAAAATAAGGGCACGATATTCAATTTTCAGTGATCAAGTCAGATCGAAAGGATTTTGTAACAGAAGGTAAAAAATTATTATGTCATAAATGATAAAATAAACGTATGTACAACTTTTATGTTTAATTTTGACTGCTCTAAAATTGCAAAATATATAATAAGTATTACACAAAATTACCTTAACCCGATTAGTAATCTCTGATCTGGAGGCAATGCTCTATGACTTCGTTTTATGAGGTGAGGTTGCAATTGTTGTAGCAGTTTTTCAAAACTTGCATTAGACATTCTTACATATTTAAAGAACATGCTCTCATCCTTTTTTAATTCCTGGAAAAGAGTGTTGTAATGACCAAATTGGTGCCTTAATTTATTAATTGGTCTTGTATGCCATCTTCTATTAATCCATCTTTTATGCGATCTCCTTCTTTTTATCAGGTAATAATAAGATGAAAGAAGCCAGAATAAGACAAGAATTTCTCGTTTTGCCCGCATGTTTTAGATTTCATAAATCTGTAATATTTGCAGGTTACATATAAATAACAGTTATATACATATACATATATATATATTTATATATATATATATATATATATATATATATATATATATATATATATATATATATATATA
>NW_022639705.1:14829-37988 GCF_010583005.1 Odontomachus brunneus
TCGTAAGCATGGGTTCTCAGTAAGAGAAATCGAAGAAATTGAATTTCGTCGATTACAGCGCCATCTATCATGAATCGAGAAAAATGTTTCAGACAAATTGTATGTGTTTTTAGCCAAAGATTCCGAATATGCAATAAAAAATAGGGGTTCCCATTTAAGATTTCAAACTTGTCCCCCCTCACCGCCCAGGGGGAGGGGTGGGGGGGCTAATTTTAACGTCATTGTACGTCCTCCTCGAAATGACGAAATTTTGATTCTAAACATTTTTTCGTAGTGTGCTTATTTTTCGAGTTATTTGGCTGCCTAAGTTAAAATGGGTCACCCTGTATATGTATATATATACATATATGTGTGTGTGTACACACACATTATATTTCAAGCAAGATCTGATCTTTTAAAAGTATGTAACAATTTATTACAAAAATGTGAAAATTTCAAGTTAGATTTGGTTATGTTTATTGATTATTTCGAAAATATCTTGTCATCTATTTACAATTCATGTCTAAACCATTAAAATATTTCAAAAAGGTAATATATAATGTAAATATACCACTTACCATAAATGAAATAGAATCTTAAATATCAATAAAAGTAATCGATATGATTATAAAGAGGGGAGTCAGAGGCAGTGCGATGGATACGACATACGTTTACGTCAATCCTTGTGCGCTGACTTCCGACACCGACTTACGTTTATGACTCTGTCGGAAAAGTTTACGATAATCTTTGTGCTCAGGCCCTTACGCGTATCAATTCATGCAGTTGTAAGAAACGGTGTCCATTCGTCCCGTATTTTATTAGAAGAAACCTACACCACAGGGGGCGCTAATGCCTGAACCGCCGCTTGCGCACCTTTTTCGCGTTATGCGATAGGTCGAGAGAATAGCTAAAGATCTGCGCATGACCACCAGATCACGTGGTGAGAGACGAACTCTCGGATAGGGAGAGAGACGTAGAAAGAAGAGTAGAGAACATGGCGAGAGGTGTGTGTCACATGTAGAAACCGCGAAGAGTTTAGTGTGTATCTTCCATGCGAGTAATAAAGTATTTACAATAGAGTTCTGAGTGCAATTCGACTAGGCGCTATCCCTATCGCCCATTTATCCAAGGTGTTCCCACTGATCAGCTTGGTTCGCCTTCCTGGCACTTGTGCGTAACGGACGTTACTGCTAAAGGAGATTCATAACCAATAAGTTGGCTATCTTCTTTTATACTGTGAGGCCTTGCTTTTGGCACAGCCGGTCTCTTACAGTAAAATACATCAGAAGTGGGATAGTTCGCTGTTATACCCTCTCAGCATTCAGCCAGTCTTTGTTACGCAGTAACAGTATTGCATCATCAGTAACGGTCGTTTGCAAAAAAAAAAAAAAAAAAAAAACGCCCGCCATAACGGTAGTTTTTCCCGCATTCTTTGAGTGAAGATAGAGACACCTCTAGAAGTACCATCTCCCGGACAGAAGTCGAGACGTTAATCTGTGAAGAAGATTTTGTGATACAAGTTTCGTCAAGTACAATGGAGAGGCAGGAGGTTGAAGATCTTTCGCTTGATCAGCTCAAGGAAAGAATTACTAGCTTGGGACTAATCCCAAGGAGTTCCAGATCGGAATGCATTGATCAGATATTCTCATATATGGAAAGACGTATCAATGATCCTCCAGTTTTACAACGTGAAGACATTCAACCACAAGGTTTGCCTAGCCAAAGTGCGCAATCTCTGACTGTTCAGCATTTGTCTGCGTCAATGGCTACGATGCAGCAGTCAATGTTAATGATGATGGAGCAGATGAAGCGTTTGATGTCTACTGCAAATATCAATGAAGTAACGAGTGGACAGGACGTTGGTGGGACAGATTTACCTGGTGTATCATCCCAAAACATACCGCCCGTTCCAATCAGTGTACGGACAACACAGCCAACCTCGGTGATGTATCTCCCAGCAACTGCTTCAGCGGTTAAGCTTTTAACTCCACAGATTCCGGCATACGGTGGATCAGAGGAAGAAGATGTTGATTTATGGATCCGTAAGGTGGACCATGTGGCTCTTGCTCACGGAGTGAGTGAGACGGTGACTTTACTAGCAGCATCTAGTAAATTAAATAGTTTGGCCAGGGACTGGTATGACATGAATATAGAGTCAATTAATAACTCTTGGCCAGTGTTTAAGCAGTCTATCTCGGAAAGGTTTGGGCTACAAATCCCGTTCCACATAGCCATGCAGAGAGTGGATGCCCGTAAGTGGAATTACCATAAAGAATCGTTTCGTGATTACGCCATGCAGAAAATGAAATTGCTGCATCGCCTGCAGTTACCTGAGAAGAGTTGTATCCAGTTAATTATAAACGGCATTGGCAGCTCAGCGTTGAGGGCATCAGCAGCATGTCTGAGAGCAAATTCTATAAATGAATTTCTGAATCAGATGTACGAGGTCACAAGTGCTTTTGAGATGACATCGAAAAAATCTCCACAGCCAATGAGGAAGGAGAAACCGAAAGCGTCGCCTCGTTCACCTACGAAGAACGATCATCAGTTGAAAAGTTCCAGAGAGACCTTCTGTGCTTATTGTAAGACGAAAGGGCACTTGAAGGCCGATTGTTACAAACTGAAGAGAAAGGAGCAATCCTCCCAGCAGTCAACCACGTTCGTGCCGCCACCGGTTGCAGTAGTCGTTAAGAAAGAGGACGACCCATCACTGGTGGGATGTGTAGAGGATCCTCGAAACCGAGTGTTGGAAATGAGTGAGCCAATCACAAATGTCTACACCATCAATGGGAATATATGTAATATGAGTACGCTGATTGATACAGGTAGCCCTGTTTCATTCATTCGTTTTGCGGCATACAGGTTATATGCCAGATCAGATTCAAAATTAGAAAAGTCGGGATATAATTCTCTTAGAGCTTTGAACGGTACTTATATTCCTGTGGTTGGTGTGTGGCACACAACTATTAAATTGTCGCTTTTACCGAAGGTCGAGTTAAAAGTTGATTTTCAATTATTGGAAGATAGTTCGAATACTACGCATATTGTGTTAGGACGTGATTTTATTAAAGAAAATGAATTGAAAATATCTTACGATCCTAATGCTGCTTGTAGCTCAAATAAATTAGAGCTCTTAAATAAGGTAGCTTCCGCAGATGTAGTCGACCTTATCGATATGCCGGTTACTGATAAACCTGTTTGGTCAAATATTAAAACCGACTTTGGGAAAGAAGCGGACAATGAGGTAGTTGAACTGATAAAAAATGTAATTGATACGCCGGTAGCACTAGTTAAAGACGATTATAGCGTTAAGGTCGTTTTAAAAGACGACTCAATATATGCATACGCACCGCGTCGCTTTGCGCATGCCGAACGAATACAAATTCGAGAAATTACCGATGAGTTAGAGAGAAAAGGCATTATTAAGACGAGTTCGTCGCCGTACTGTGCTCGGGTGGTCCCCGTTAAAAAGAAAAACGGTTCAACGCGTCTTTGCGTAGATTTAAGACCCCTTAATGACCGGGTCATTAAGCAGAAATACCCCTTCCCGCTTATAGAAGACTGTCTAGCGAAACTAGGTAATAAGCAAGTGTTTACACTCTTAGATTTAAAGGAGGGCTTCCATTTAATTAAAATTCACCCGGATCACACTAAATTCTTTTCTTTTGCCACGCCGGACGGGCAGTTCGAATTTAAGAGACTTCCATTTGGATTTTGTGAGGCTCCGGCCGAATTTCAACGAAGGGTTAACTATATCTTACAACCCCTCATAAGAGAAGATAAAGTTTTGGTGTACATGGATGATATCCTCATCCCATCAATCACAGTAGAGGAGAATTTATCTGTGTTAAAACAAACATTATTATTGCTTAAAAAATATGATTTCACACTTAATTATGAAAAATGTCGGTTCTTAAAGAACGTCATCGAATATCTCGGTTATATTATCTCCCCTACGGGTATTACGTTAAGTGACAGGCACGTAGAAGCCATCAAATGTTTTCCAGTTCCGAAGAAAGTGCTAGAGTTGCAAAGATTTTTGGGTCTGACAAATTATTTTCGGAAATTTATCCCAGGATATGCCAGTAAGGCCAAGCCATTGCACAATCTCTTGAAGAAAACTTCTGACTTTGTTTTTGACGAAGAATGTAAGAAATCTTTCGACTTATTGAAATCGGAATTAGTGTCTTATCCAGTCCTGCGTTTATACAACCCGTCAAGCGAAACTGAATTGCATACGGATGCAAGTTCAATAGCACTTGCCGCTATATTACTTCAAAAACAATCTTCCGGTTCATGGGCTCCGGTCGCCTATTATAGCCAAGTAACGAATGGGGCCGAGAGTAAATACCATTCATTTGAACTGGAAATGTTAGCGGTTGTTAAGGCTATCGAACGGTTCCATATTTATCTATACGGTTTGTCTTTTACGGTTGTTACCGACTGCAATGCGCTGGTATACGCTGTTAATAAAGCCCATTTGAATACTCGTATCGCGCGCTGGACCTTGAGACTACAGAATTATCGATTCAAGTTGGTGCATAGAGATGGCAAAAGGATGGCACACGTTGACGCACTTAGTAGAATTGTGTCGTCAATAGAAAGCATGCCTCTAGAAAAAGAGCTGCAATATAGGCAACTCGCAGACCCACAAATCCGGGCAATTGCTACCAGTCTAGAAGAGTCCGAACATGACAAATATACGCTAGTCGACGGTTGTGTCTACCGAAAGTGCAATGATAAGCCAAGGTTTGTTATACCCGATAGTATGATTAGTAGTTTACTGCGAGTGTACCATGACGACTACGCACATTGTGGTGCGGAGAAGACGTATCAAGGTCTTTATGCTAACTACTGGTTTCCCTCCATGCGTAAGAAAACCAGAAATCACATAGATAATTGTTTGGTTTGTTTGCTCGCAAATTCAACGTCCAATGTTAAAGAAGGAGAACTGCAAATTTCGCCCATTTCGGACAAACCCTTCCAGATTTTGCATACGGATCATTTCGGTCCGCTTACTGAATCGTCAGACGGTTTTAGACATGTTCTAGTACTTATCGACTCTTTTACACGGTTTACATGGCTTTTGCCAGTTAGGAGCACAGGTTCAAAGGAAGTCATTAAAAATTTTATTCCCGTATTCGATGTCTTCGGGAATCCGGAGGAAATTGTTTCTGACAGAGGTACCGCATTCACCTCAGGCGAATTTGCAGAATTCCTAGAGTCTCGTTGCATAAGACATAGGTTGATAGCTGTAGCGGCCCCTTGGGCTAACGGAATGGTGGAGAGGGTGAACCGATTCCTTAAGTCGTCTCTCAGAAAGATTGTTGATGATCAAATGACTTGGTCATCTAAGTTGTCTACAATTCAATACGTGATGAATAACTCTTATCATTCCTCAATTAAGTGTACTCCTGCCAAGTTGCTTCTGGGATACGACCAGAGGAATCAGGCTGACTCTAAACTGATAGAATTTTTAAATAACCTTTGTAAGGATAAGGACGCGACGGAAAGTGATAGAGATACTAGTCGGAAAATGGCTATTGAAGTCACAAATAAGATTCAAAATTATAACAAGGTGTATTATGACAAAAGGCATCTAACGCCTTCTAGGTACAAACCTGGGGATTATGTGCTAATTAGGGATACCACTTTAAAACCTGGAGAAGATAGGAAATTAAAACCTCCGTATAAGGGCCCATACCTAGTAGCGAAAACGTTGTCTAAAAACAGATACGTAATTCAGGATATCCCAGGATACAACCATACGGCCAAACCGTACAATTCGATTCTATCTCCTGATAGAATCAAACCGTGGATTAAGCCCGTGATAACCTGATTATTTTTTAAGTCTCAATTTATATTTTTTAACTATAGTCTAGCTTTGAGTTTACTTTATGATTTAAAAAAAAAAAAAAAAAAAATGTGCCATTGTATAAGCCAAAGACTGACCAGAATTAATAATTTTGTAATTTTGTGTTTAGTTTATTTATGCATATGTATCACGGTTGAGCATCTCATATGTGCAATGTTTATTTTGTTTGCGAGAATTATTGAATGTCACTCGAGACGTTTGACACGCCAGAATGGCCGAGCTGTAAGAAACGGTGTCCATTCGTCCCGTATTTTATTAGTAGAAACCTACACCACAGGGGGCGCTAATGCCTGAACCGCCGCTTGCGCACCTTTTTCGCGTTATGCGATAGGTCGAGAGAATAGCTAAAGATCTGCGCATGACCACCAGATCACGTGGTGAGAGACGAACTCTCGGATAGGGAGAGAGACGTAGAAAGAAGAGTAGAGAACATGGCGAGAGGTGTGTGTCACATGTAGAAACCGCGAAGAGTTTAGTGTGTATCTTCCATGCGAGTAATAAAGTATTTACAATAGAGTTCTGAGTGCAATTCGACTAGGCGCTATCCCTATCGCCCATTTATCCAAGGTGTTCCCACTGATCAGCTTGGTTCGCCTTCCTGGCACTTGTGCGTAACGGACGTTACTGCTAAAGGAGATTCATAACCAATAAGTTGGCTATCTTCTTTTATACTGTGAGGCCTTGCTTTTGGCACAGCCGGTCTCTTACACAGTAGTCTCGCGCGCATCGCTGGTATCTCGTTGAGCCGGCCAAGTTGCTGTGATGAATCCATCATCGTCCTTGCCCGCTCCCGTAATCTGACACTCCGGGACGCTGCTGTACGATGGGTTTGAGGGTTTAACTCCTGGCTCTCGTTCACTCTTACGCCCTAGGTCCAAGGGCCGCTCGTCCTGCCGGCCATTCGCGTGAATCCTCATTGCTCGACTTCTTATTTGTTCCGTTTTAGACCACGCATTATCTTCCTGCTCCGTAAGGATAGACCGCTCCATGGCCTCTCCATGGTTTATATATTGGGAAAGCGACACTTCTGCCTCCCGACAGATACTAACAAGCGGGATCGTTGTCCGCGGCGATTAATGGCTGTTACCACGAGTCCCGTTGTGAATGATCCACCCTTACAGAAATGTCATACTGAGATCATTGATTAATTACTTATTTTCAGTATTAAAAGTACAGTGGTTAATAATATTCTGCGATTCAAATACAGCACTTAGTGCTCACAAGTATCTCAGTGTTTAGTGTTACAATGACAAATATTATTTTATGATATGATGGATTTTAATTCTTAAATACTGATATGTAATACTTCGTTCAGTGATAAAATACTTACGCAAAGCACTGTTAATAATTAAATACTAATATATAATACTTCGCTAAGTGATGTAATACTTACGCAAATACTGTCAAGAATTAATGTATTAAAGTTAAGCATTTGTACCAGTCTCATACAACACAAAAGCTTGCAACAACATTGTTACAACGTTGCAATATTGCATATTGCAGTGACATTAATATTATTTTAATAATGATGCAACAATATTTTAAAAATATTACGAATATAATATAATATTTTTTATTTATTTACTAGTTATTTCTGTTACTTGTATTTCAAATTCAATAATGTTTCACATCGATAGTACTTATAGAATAATAGGGTAAAGCGGGGTAATTTCAAACTTTTTGAACAATTTCTCGAGAAATAATAATTTTATCCTTACATTGAATATGTAGTAGGAAACTTACATGTTTAATGAGTATTTACCCAATATATGAGAAATTACTCTTTAAATCTTGAGGCGTAATGCCATTATCCAATTTATCCCTACAATTTTAATGAAGATCAATTTTGAGGGGCAATTCGGATATCTTAAGGGATAATTTAAATAATATTGAAAATGAGCATTAATATTATAACAAAAACTAAATCATGTATTTAAAAAATGTTGTTTTTTGAACATTTTATTAAACTTTTCAGATTAAATTGAACATAAATTAGAAAAACATTTAATAAAATTGAATATAAATTATATATATATATAGAAAGTCAAAGTAATCATGTTAGTCCCATATAAGATATTAAATACAACGAATATAAATAAACTAATATTAACTAAAATTAACATTATAATTATAATTACATTAACATAATAATTAATATAATAATTATAATGGACATTATAATGTTATAATAAAAGCAAAACGTTATGTTTATTTATTGTATGTTTGATATTAAATTGCACTTTTCAAACAAAATTAAATAAAAATTAAGACAATTAACAAGAGAAAAAAATAATCATGTTAGTGTTATATAAAAAATTCATATATAAGGGCCACAAATGAACTGTTTTTCCCTTTGGTTTCAACGCATTGCTCATGATACCATGTTTTGCAATGCTGGCAACGGATCTAATTCCCTTTTTTTATAGACAAATTTAAATAGTAGCTGACTTTACAAAATGCACATACACAGACAAGTTTTTTCTAAAACGCCATTAAATACATTGGGGCGCCCATATAGAACTGCGAGGGACTTCATTTTCATTACATTTGTCTTTGATTAGATTGAACTTTTCTGTATAAACTTTTGTAGGGAACGTAAAATAGTGTAGCTCCTAAAATGGACATCACACCATCAATAACAAATGTAATGGCTTGCCTCATACTTTCTTTGTTCCAATTTAGGCGAGTATCTTTTTTTCATAATATGTCATCATTTGAAATAACAACATGTGTCTTAAAACAGTTGAAATATACATATTAGGGAACTGAGTGCGTTATCCAAATTGCCCCATAAAAATGTATCCAAATTTGCCCGTGAGCCGATAAAAATATAGTACTACAATATAATAAAGTACTACAATAACTTAACAAAATGTACCACTAATCGACGTGATCGCTAATACATGCGGGAAACATTTTTGAGTTATATTGTTATCATAGTTTTTACGTAGATTTTATAAAAGCTTAAACTAGCAGAATATATTTTTATAAACTACAGTAACAACAAAAGTTCTCTACCTACCCTGCTTAATGTAAAATATTCCACAGACCTTCGGATTCACAAATATTCTTTAAAACTTCTAAAAATATGTAGAC
This sequence comes from Odontomachus brunneus, assembly GCF_010583005.1. Taxonomy (NCBI): domain Eukaryota; kingdom Metazoa; phylum Arthropoda; class Insecta; order Hymenoptera; family Formicidae; genus Odontomachus; species Odontomachus brunneus. The sequence continues at coordinate 23,780 of NW_022639705.1, forward strand.
CACAGTCTACCTTACTGCTAACCTCAAACATAAAACAATGTGTCTCATATTTTTCTGAAATTATCACAAACGCTTAATATTATCCAAATTCTCTCACTATTCAATTTACCCCGCTGTATCCTGCTTAGAATAGTACTTGTTAGTAGCAGTCATTAATATTATAATTTGTTCTATTATATATTTCTTATACTTTTTATACCGCTCTTATAGAAATATCATACTAAGAATCATTGATAATTACTTATTATCCAGTATTTTTAATACTGAAAATAAGTAATTATCAATGATTCTTAATATGATATTTCTATAAGGGCGTTTTTTCGGAGAAAAGTTTCTTTAGATTTAATATTTGTATTTGTTTAATATATCTTGGTTTGTTTCATTAAAATATCATATTCTTAAATGAAATCATTTTTTAAAATGATGAAAATAAAAACTTTTATTTCGTTTAAGAAAGCTATGTCATTTGACAAAACAACACTATTGTTTTATATAAATAGAAACTTTTAAAAGTTTCTTTTATAATTTAGTAATTCGATTTGTTTGATATGGATTTTCTTAAAATTTTTTTATTTTGTTTGAATGAATTATTATAACATTATGTTAAAAATCTAAAAGTAATTATCACTGGTTCACGACTCACACAACACACACTTCTAAAGGACGTCTTAAAGACGTCTTTATGACATTACTAAAAGACCTCTAAAAGATGTCTTTAAGACATTTTCAAAAGACGTCTTAAAGATATATCTTATTTTAGACATTTTTATGGCGTTTATTAAATGACATTTTTAAGATTATGTATAATTATATGATCAAATGAACTCCAGAATGAAGTTCGATCATAATTATGCGATTACTTTACCGAGTAGACATATCCTCCCGTTCCCCGAAAACATTTTCATTTGTTTTCTAACTCTCTTTTGTAGATTTAGGAACTGCTTTACACTATGACGTTAGATGAGGTGGAGCGTAATGAAATGGCTCCTTCAGTATAGTTTTGTTTTTTACGCGCAAGCTTTGAACACGCTTGTTGAAAGGGAGTAGCATACAACATGACTACATATTCTACTCAGACGAAATGTTGAATATAATTGTCTACATTACCGATTATAAAATTTATATACGTTGCTATGACAAATAACGACTTCTTGCGAGTATCGTGTACGTAAAATATGTAAAAATCTTAGAGAAGTTATTAAACTCTGAATTGTTTTATAATTTGGTCAGTTTGCTTTTAAATTGCAGTGCCGACTGAAAATCTCCTTTCTTTCATTAGCGTAGAAGAAGGAGGGCATACTAGGTGGCGGCGGAACGCCGTGCGTTCGAGATCTGCGTATCTTTTTCGTTCCAGAAAGAGAAAAATATCGAGAGCGCGGTCCTGCTAGGCCGGGACTCGAACCCGGGTCTTTCGCTTGCCGGACGACTGCTCTAAACCACTGAGCTACCTGACACTCCACATTCCAAGGTGGTCCTTGGAAATAATAGAATATGGATTTGCTTATCCGTTCTATTCAGGATTAGGATTAGGATTAATGGCAGCTAACAAATGTTGATAGTATCCGGTATCGTATTTAAATTTTAAATCATGTACTACGAAATATTACTATTAGGCAGCATATGTTTTAAAATTTAAAATGTATGATGTGCGAATATTATTATTATCCGTTAGCTGTCATGAATACCTAACCCTGAGCAAAACGGATGAGCGAATATACAGTCTAATCATAATTCTCAACCGACTGCAGCAAATAAACGAAAATAAATAAAATTTTCTCTTTTTAATGTATACATAATTATAAAAGTCTATAATACCATATACATAATATAATATACATGCAATAGCATATATGTAAAGGTCTAAAAGTAGTCTTAAACGTTTTTAAGACGTCTTAAAATAATGTCTTTAAGACGTCTTAAATCGAGACATAAGAGGTCTTAAAGACGTTATAAAAACGTCTTTCTAGCAACTTTTTAAAAATTTTAAGACGTCTTTTAGACATCTTTAAAACGTTATACTATTGTGTAGATAGTAATTATCAGTAATACTTTTTTGTAAAGGTTACCTATGTCATTTCCGAATTTTAAATATCATTTTTTATTTTAAATGGAATCATGTCCTTTTTTGTATAATCAAGTTGTAAATTGTAGATTAAATTTACGTGAAATAAAATTTAAAAAATATTCTTTTATAAGAAAAAAATGCTGAACGTTTGTATAAAAAATTAACGACTATTTAAGATGTTACATAAGAAAACAACACTAATATTCACAAATACGAAAAAATTCTGCTGTCATTATCTTTATTTTTCTTATTCTACATTGTTAGCAGACCACAGTATCCAAAAACTTTAATATATTCACAAATTATTTTAACTTAAAAATAAAAAAGTTAATAAATTAATAAGTTAATCCATTCTAAAATAACTATTTAAATTCAAATTTGATGCATTTAAAATTAATTAAGTTAAACTAGAAATTATTAATTCTTTTACTTTTAACTAACTAACTTAATTTTAATTAATTAACTTAATTATTATCTAACTTTGCAAAATTTTATTGCTTGTTATAGATTTTTATGGAAAAAATATAAATATTGAATAAAAGTAAAAAGAGAAAAGAGATATAAACATTGAATAAAAGTAAAGAGATTGAGATATATCTCCATAACAAGCAAGATATGAAAGAAATATGTTTTCAGGTCATCATTGTTGATTTCTTATATTTTTTTTATTGTTTATAAAACTCGCATATCCTAATTTATATACAACACTTTATAGATAATACATAAAATATATATATTATATATAATATATTTATTATATGCATAATAAATAAATATATATTATGTAATTGTAAACACATATATTATATAATAATATATATATTAAATATATATATATATATATATTTTTATACAATATTTACTATATAAATAGTGTTGATGTATTACATTATTATATTGTATGTTCTTATATTAAAGCAATATTATATAGTACAAATCTCATAAAATAACTTTGTCTCCTTTTCTAACGCTTATCGATTAATGAATAGTTAACAAGGTCACATTATCAAATTATACTTTCCCTAACAAACAATTTATAATAGAAAATCTGCTAACTCAAACGAGTTTATTAGACCAAATTAAGAGAAAAATAAACCAATAATTTTTATACTACAATAATACTATAATAATCTCCTCTATCTATCTACATTATCTTCAGGCATTTGATATGTTAATTCGTACATTGTCAACGTTTTGAGAAAAAAAAATTGGCTATACGTCCGCATCAATTTAAATCCACATTGGAGACACATTTGCATTATTTTTCTATGGTATTCCGTCAATTGTATATTGATGCCAAAGCACTTTTTATTTATCGCGTATGTCGTAGCGATTTCAAGCAGCTTCTCCTCTATGTTCCTCTCCGCATATAGATTATGTACAAATAACATATCTATGTTAGCCTTCGTATATATATCTTTGGAAGACCCGCACACGCTGATAATTCCCACAATCTTACTCGAGATAAAACGAAAGGACATTTCGAAACGTCGATATTCATAGTCAGGTATGATGATATACGGTTCGTTTTTTATATCTCGCTTTATGTGAAGAGGCTCGAGTGCTTCGGCAACCCAAATGCTACAGTTGGACTTATATAAGCAATCCCTATCAACAGAAAAATCAATAGAAAACGGATTAATTCGAATTGTTCGGCGAGCAAGTTTATTAACTATATCGGGTTATAGTATTTTCTTTAACACAAATTCTGATACATTGTGGGCATTTTTTGCTCCATCCAATTTTTAATTTTAAATTACCTAGTAGAATGAGAACTTTTGATTTACACAATAAAAAATATTATAGTTGATGAAAATATAAGGTTTGAGAGCACTATTGAGTGATTTTAATTGCATATAATATATAAAAAGACAAAGTTGTTATGAAATTGCTTTTCATCCTAGTTCGTGAGATTAAAACCCACCAACATCTTTAAACCAACATCTTTAAACCAACGTCTTTAAACCAACGTTTATTAAATCCTAACCTGAGTTTAAATTTTCTAATCTAGGTCCATATTGTACAGTTTGTGAAAGAATATTTATTATTGCATATCTCCGTTTATTAAAAAGTATAATTATTTAGGTATACGAAAATATATCATCTTTTTTAACCAAAATACGAATAAAATTATTAATAGTTACAATTTTTTGCGACTTTTATTTTACATTTTTATATGCCCGTTTCTATCAATGTCGATTAAATTTTAAAGAGATATTTTAGTGTAAAGATTCATTTTCAAAACTCAATTTTTGGGAATCAATTTTTGAATGGTTAAATCTACAGAGTTAATGTTTTGTACTGACATTTATTTATCTTTGAAGAAACACTTCAAATTTTGTCAAAGCTTTTCATTTAAAATTTGAGAAAATACAAGTGGACGAAACGGGTCATGCCGTCTTCCTTCAGGCGTGTTGATTGCCGCCGTCCTCGTTATCTAAAATAAACGAATTTGCTTTTATTTTGTTCTTTATAAATGTAGCTATCGCCCATACTAGAATTCTTGATATCTTTAAAATTGCTATTTTTTCAGACCAGTTAAGATTAGAATTAGTTAAAATTTTTTAGTAAAAAAATTATTCAGATTATCAGATTATTTTTCAAGCGCCACCATTTTGTCAATTTTTCTTCAAATTATTTAATTCTAGTTCGGGCAATAGCTACATTTATAAAGAACAGAATGAGAGCAAATTTGTTTACTTTCGATGACGAGGATGGCGGCAATTAACACGCCCGATGGAAGACGATTTTACGGCGTGACCTGTTTCGTTCATTTGTATTTTCTCCAATTTTGAATAAAAAGCTTTGACAAAATTTAAGATGTTTCTTCAAAGATGAATAAATGTCAGTACAAAATATTAACTTTGTAGGTTTAACCATTTGTTTAAAATTAATTCCCAAATATCGCCTTGAAAACGGGTCTTCACACTAGAATATTCCCTTAAATAAAATTAAACTCTAAATTAAATTTAAACTCTATTCAAAGTTGCATTCCAAAACGTTCTTTTTAAGGAAATTTTACTGGATATTCTATAGTATATGTAAACTATAGTATATGTGAACTATAGATATTAAGTAAAATTTTCTTCAAAAAGGATGTTTTGGAATGCAATCTTCAATTGAATTTAAATTTCATTTAAAGTTTAATCGAAGTTTAATTGCGATATATAGAGAGAGAAACATATAAAAGTGTAAAATAAATATGTAATACCACAAAAAATTGAAAGTATTAATGACTTTATTCGCTTTTTGACTGGAAAAGATGATGTATTTTTGTATACCTAAATATTTATTACTTTTTGACAAACTAAAATATGCAATATTTTTTCACAAATATGAAATATGAAGTATGAAATATGAAACATAAAATATGAAATAAAATATACAATTGTGATAAATATTAGGACAAGAAAATTATAGAATGATAATTTCTTAAATTCATTTTCAAAAAAGTTACAAATTTTTATATAAACTCATATTCTCATCGCGTTCTCTTTATGTTTTCGATAAAATGAAATACTTAAGAGAATATTTTCGATTATTTCTTTAAAAATTCTATTTTATAGAAAAATTTTACTTAAAAAATATTTATATTTCTTTATCATTTTTATTGGCATTTTAATAAATAAGCAAGGATGGAAACAATCCCAGTATACCAGATTAAGGTGTCCAAAACTTGTGTGCCGTGTAAGAATTAACCCTGACTGTAATACCAAGCATTTCGTAGATGTACTGATGTAAATTTCATTCATTTACTTTCAAGAATTTTTCCAAAATTACGCATGACTACAATTATTACATTAAAAATTAAGTAAAAGAGAGAACAATAATTACATCTTATATGATAAGTGATTAAATGAATTTTTAATCAATTTTTTATGATATACGTCTAATACATAGAATGAGCATGGTAACGTTAAGATTAATAGTTCACGTAAGATTCATATAAGATATACACTACCTCCAGATATTCCGCTTCAAACCTACTATCCGCTTCGTGACGCTCAAATATGTCATGATGTATACAAACATAGCGTACACGATTACGAGTAGTGAGATAGCTTTCTGCGACACTCCGAAGTTGAGCAATATTGTGTACAATACAAATAGATACAATAACTTCATAAATATTGTATCTTTGATCATGTTATTTGTTAGAGACTTCACGGCTTCTTGTAATAATGCGTTACATTCTTTTTCGTCGTCCTTCTCGAATGGACGTAAGACTATGATATAACCCATTTTTCTAGGTAGATACACTGAAGTTTTACACTGCACAATCGGAATATCAAGATCTTACCGTTAAATCTGAGCTTATACATACGTCTGACATGCCAGCTACTCTGTCGAAATCAAGTTGCCATTCCAAAACAAAAAAAAATATAGTGGGGAGATAACTAATCATCTATCGTTCGGTTCCCCCCGATTTTAAATACGCGAGTCAAATCCACATGGAGCACATTTCCTCTATGTGCTCTACATAGAGGAAATGTGCTCCATGTGGAGCAGATTTTACAAAAAAATTATATATATATATATATATATATATATATATATATATATATATATAAAGAATTCTATTTTTTCACATGTATTTTTTAATAAGATTTATATTCTCTTCCTTTATACTCAGGTTTAAGGTGTTAAGAGAATACTGAATACGATACCGAACTCCGATAGAAATGCGCCATTACTTAAGGGGAACTAAAAGCTATTGGTAACATACGTCGATAACAATATTGATATTTCCGGCATTATCGATTTAGGATAGACGTGACAAATAATGAAGTTGGAGCATTTGTTAATTATGTAACATACTAGAAACACTATAATTAGAGACTGGCTACGAAAAGGCTATTTTTGGTCCGCTATTTTTAGTCTGTTCCTGCTGATCTTTAAATACAAAAATTAAATTAATCTTAAATTACAATACAATTTAAAAAAATAAATGTTTCAAAGCTAATAATACATTTTTGTTTCTCTCATTACAATTATAACTTTTTCAAATATTTACTTATATTAAAATATAAAATTCGATAATTGCAAATAATAAAATATACATATTCACATTTTATTTTATATAATCACGCTATTAATTTAAGAACATATTTTGTATATAATTATTACGATTTCCTAACTTATTTACAATAAATAAATAAAGTGATATAATGGAATAAAATAAAGAAAGTAAAACAAAACATGAAAAAAACAATCTTTTCCCAGTAAACACTGGATATTCTTGAAATATTCTGTTCGTATTCGAAAAGTTCTGTATATATCGGAACAGTAAAAAAATGTTCACAGAATGTTCAAATAATCGTGAAATATTTAGAATATCTATAAACACTATTTGTATGTGCAATGAATATTCAGTACATTTTGGCACATGTATGGAACATATAAAATATTCCATAGAATATTAATCAAACTTTCTTAGGTCAATGTTATTGGACATTAATGAAAACCGTTGTGTGTAATCATTTCACCGATCATTTGTAATCATTTCACCGATCATGTGTAATCATTTCTACCGATTGCGTTACGTATAGTGCGTTATACTCTTATATTCGACTCAGCGTTATCAATAATGTATTCATTTTAATCATTTTGTATTGAACCATTTCATATCTAGTTATAGATATTGTGTTTCATACAATTGAGAAGAAGAGGAATCTTAATCACAGGGCATCATTATCTCTTGGCATCTTTTGTGTACTACATGCAGCTATTACGTTAGTCTTGCGTCTTGTATTTTACGTATGTTTTTTACTTTATATTGTTTTACATTTATATATATTGTCTTACATTTATATATATTTTAGAATAAATAAATCTTACTCATAAATGAATATTATCTAAATAATATATAAAACTATTTTCAATAGCAGATATTAGCACCTATTTCTTTCAGAAATTAAAAAAATCTTTTAGTTATAAAATAAATAAAAAAATTCGGTAGGATCTCATAACACTTTTTTTAGATCATGGAATGTGCAGAGAGGAAATACAACATACGTTTTTCGATAAATAATTTCCAAAACGGTAATAAATTATGTTTTTTCTTTCTCGTTGAGAACTTTTATAAACAGGTAAAGATTTGTTATAAATGACATTGTAATTGTTTTTTCTTTTAATATAATATAAAATATTTTACGCAATAAAGACTCCAATATAGATATCTCACGGAGAAGAAAAACTAGAATATTTAAGATCAGCCGTTTTCAAGGCTAAAAGAATAAAAAAATAAAGAAAATAAGAATAATAAATAAACAATATAGAAAAATAATTTCACCAGAATACATTGAAGTGATATATTAATACAATATTTATGTTTGAACATCCTATGTAAACTTACATATTTCATATTTTTGATCAGGTTTACCGAATCGCTGGCCCACTGTGCGTCGGATACGTCGTATCTACATTCTGTCAAGTAAAAGCGTGGTCAGGTTAATTTATAAAAAAAATTAATAAACAAAATTTTCAAATACATATATGCATTGTACTCAATCAGAACAAAGATGCAATTATGTTAGTAATGCCTCCGATCACCACCGGCGTCGATAATTGTCAGACATTTTTGAGACATGCTTTTGATCAAATTTGCCTATCGAGCCACGTTCCGGTAAATTATCGACATTTTTGCCACATTGTATTGGTGCACCTACTTCTATACGAATATTTTTTATTTTCTCTTCTTATTTAACAACCGCTGATTGCAACATTTTCGGATCTTTCGGGTGGGCGCAAAGGATTACAGCCTCGTAGCCCGACGCGCTACTATTTGGTACTCATGGCGCTAAACGTGTTTCTCTTACAAAAAATCAACGACAACTGAATCTTTCTTGACAGTGCATCAAGGACAAAAGTTCCCTCTATCGACTCACGAAAGATTTAGAGCGATATCTTTTACCAGTTGTGAATAAGGCCGACCACATTTTTACTTGACAGACTGTATGCACGGTGTCCTACAATGTCCACTCTTCTTCGCAATTTTTGTAGAAGGTAGAACGGATTGAACATAAAAGCCCCATACTGTTTTGCAATATTCGCAGTAAATCTAAGATATTATAAAAATTAAAGGAGATTAATAAATGATCCCGTGCGATATGGTAGATAAGCTATAGTAAAGCCGTCTGCCGTTGTATACTTACACATTAGGTGAAACTGAACAAAAAAGTCTTCTATCAATTTGCAAATGTGACCACATAAATTTTTATATATCAATTAAATAATATTTGTGAATATTCGCACAAATTCTTTGAAATAAATGTATTTTAAAAAACATATTTTAAAAAACAAAATTGGAAACAAATAGCACTACTTACATGGCTCCAACGTCATTACTCTACCCTTATAGAAATATCATACTAAGAATCATTGATAATTACTTATTTTCAGTATTAAAAATACTGGATAATAAGTAATTATCAATGATTTTTAGTATGATATTTCTATAAGGGTACAGCAACCGCAATTCTCGGTAATCAAAATTCTCGATTATTGTTAATATGTATGCGCGATTCAGCGAGCGATTTGTAAATCATATTGAAGAGGATTTAAAACAAGAACAGAAACGTTTATATATATCTACGTATGTTAAAAGTCAATTAATTGTAAGTCTCCGATATCATATACATTAAAATCGTTGTTATACTCTACCTTCATGTGTTATGGCTCTCATAGGCCTTTAATCTGTTAGTTTCTGTTTTATTGCTTTATCATTCACAAATCTTCTTTAATTAATATCTCAATAATATGTCACATATAATGATATGTTACATGTTACTTTCATATTATATTTACGTTATATACCTGTAATATATATATAAGCAGAGGGAAAATTACTACTTACATCTATATAAACTCCCAGACAGTACAATCTACTAAAAGATATCTTAAAGACTAAAAGATATCCTTATTCCTTTTGGATGTCTTTTGAACGTCTTTAAGATATCTTTTAGCTGTCTGGGAGTTTATATAGATATTAGTAATAATTTTCCCTCTACTTATATATATTACAGGTATATAACGTAAATATAATATAACGTAAATATAATATAAAAGTAACATGTAACATATCATTATATGTGACATATTATTGAGATATTAATTAAAGAAGATTTGTGAATGATAAAACAATAAAACAGAACCTAACAGATTAAAGGTCTATGATAGCCATAACACATGAGGGTAGAGTATAACAACGATTTTAATGTATATGATATCGGAGTCTTACAATTAATTGACTCTTAACATACGTAGATATATATAAACGTTTCTATTCTTGTTTTAAATCCTCCTCAGTATGATTGCTGTCTGGGCTGCTACATACGTGTTATATGTTACATTCCGTTTTATTATGACAATGTAGCAGTTTTATATTCATGTTTGCTGGATAGTATATATTATATAATGCATATTATAATAATGCATAATTTATTATATATTGTTTATTATATGAGCAATTATATGTGAATATATTACATAATAAATAGTCATTATACACATACATATTACAAAAAATATTTACTATATAATGTAATACATAATATTATATAATACATAGCTCTTTTATAAAAAAAAAATAAACTTTATCTTTTCTTGATATCGATTAATTAATAGTTAACAAGGCCACAATGTCTAATTATACTTAATATATTGATAGTCAGACAGTTTATAATACGGAGAAGACGATGTTTGTGCTTTTAATAAACTATTTTTGGCTTACTAATAAAATCTTAACTAGATATTGGAAATTATTTTTGGTTCTTCTAAAAATAGGAAATAACAGTTATTTGTTCACCAGATGCGAGAAAAGTTATGAAATCGAGGTTTATTATTGATTGTTGAAATAGTTATATAAAATATTCTTTTGAGCTTTATCTTTGATATTTCATTGAAATAAATTCAATTGTCTTTCATATATCTTTAAAATAAAATAAATTACACAATAATATCTTAAGAAGTAAATAGTAAATATAATAAAGTTTACTTTTGAGTTTTAAATAGTATTGATGTGTTGTACATGCAAAGGAAGATCCAAAAGAGGAAAGCCTGCTATTTACATTTTTTAGTCCTTATCTAACAGATTTTTTACATGAGATATTTTGAGACATAAAAAAGAAAAACTTACAGAGAGATTGTTAGAAGATTTATCAATGTTTATGCATATCTGTCACTCTCATTAGACTCCACGATACTGAAATTCGATTTGTCGAATATTTCTCTCCTTACCTTACACACCAATACATTAATGCAGAACTTAGCACGTGTTGCATATTTCGGCCGATTTTCGATTTGCTCCGTCGATTTGCTCAGCGCTTCCCCTTACCTCATTGCCCCGCGCGCAACCAACGAGCCACACTGGAGATTTAGAAACGTATGACTTGTAAACATATGTTTCTAATAGTGGAAAATTATTAGAAACATGTGTTTACACGTCATACGCTTCTAAGTCTCGAACGGCTCGTAGATTACGCCCGGGGCAATGAAGTAAAGGAAAACGACAATGAGGTAAACGGAGCAAGTTGAAAATCAATTGAAATGTATAACGCGTACCAAACTCTGCATTAATAAATTAAATTATAACATATTTATTTTGTTATATTAAAAACATTTGTTATCTTAAAAACATCAAAAATACAAAGTTTAAAAATATTTTATATAGCTATTATAACAATCAATATTAAATCTCTATTTTTATAATTTTCCCTGGAGCTGGTGAACAAATAATTATTAGTTTCTATTTGTAGAAAATACCAGAAATAATTTCCAATGATTAATTACGATGCGGTCAGTGAGCTAAAATGGCCTATTTTTAATCTTTTGCTATCTCAAGTGAAGCTATTTGACTATCATCAATTATTAATACAATTCAGGAAATATTCTTTCGTCATTATATGTATATACTCATCTACAAAACGGTTTGTACGCATTTTTTTTCTGTGAAGTTGAGAACGCATAAAATGGTCAAGATTATGAGCTATTATTGACAAGCCTACACAGTAATCCTCTACAACAGTAGCCAAAGTGACTATATATGAGAAATTTGGCGTCACAACTATAAAAAAAGATCCAGAAGAAACGTAGCTTTCTTATATTGTTACGTCTATGCTTTCGAAATTGTTTAGTTTGCCGAAAATATTATATTAAAAGCAAATGAACATAATAAATTATGTTCATTTATTATAAATATATAATAAATATAAAAATATAATATAAAAGATGTAAAAAGTGTAATAAAATACTAATATTTACACCGTATATTGTAACTTCAGTTTTTATCATAATTGGTTACCACGTATGCCAATAAACGGTGGCTCGAAATTATGATTACTTACTACGCTTCTGTCTCTAATTTCAATGAAAAGTATGTTCAAAATATTTCGCAAACGAGTGTGCACGTCATTTAAAAGATTAAAAGAATATAATTAAACTTATATTAGAATACACAATAAATAGTACCTTGGTATTAACATGAAAAAGAAATCCAGTTTATACGATTCAATTAACCTAAATTCAAGTTCGACAGTCGTTTCTATCATGTCTGTGCTATATATCGATAGATATAACTCTAAGAAATGGAATCCATTATTTATTGCGGACATTTTAGCGACATAAAGCAGCTCGTCTTCTATGCCCTTGTTCGCGTGTAGATCGTGTACATATAACATATTTATATTAGCTATCTTTCGTCCGTGTATATCTCTGTCATATTCGCGCAAACCGATAGTTCCTACGATCTTACTCCTCAAATAACGATGACGGTAACACTGATACTCATGGATAGATGTTATGCGATACGAATCGTTCTCAAAACTTTCAAGAGACTCGTAAGCTTCGGCAACCCAACAATTCCAATCGGGGTTACACAAATAATTCCTATTAACAGAAAAATTGATATCAAGATTAAAATCAGTTTCCAGTTACTCACTAAACGTTATGTTTTTTTATCACGACGGATTACCGATTGTGGTACTTTTAATAATCCGTAACATTTATACACTACCTCCAGACGTTCCACTTGAAACCTATCACCCATATAGAGATACTTAAATACGTTAGGACGTATATAAGTATAATGAGAGCGAGTATGATATACATGATAGTATTCCACGATAATCCTGAGGAAGACATCATCATATTGAGCACAAATAGAAAAAGCAGTTGATGAGGTATCATACTTTTTATACGGGGATTCATTAGGGACCACACAGCTTTTCTCAACAATATGGTGCACTCTTTTTTGTCCTTCCACTCGAGTTGACGTACAACTATTATATAACCCATTTTTTAGGTAAATACACGTACGTAGAGATTTTATACGGCACAATAACATATGTTATGTTACAATATACAATGTTACGTCTCCACTCTTGAATATATTTAATGTACTACTTTATCGTAATCATCGCGTGCGACACTCTTCATAAGTTCTTCACTCTTGCGCTAACAGTTTACGTAAGATTAAACTCGTAACAGAATAGGTATTAACGATTGCGGTTTGAAGATTGAAACTTAACCAATTGGAATTAAGCGAGCCAAAATCGAAATTAATTGATTTGTCAAATTTCAATATCTAATCCGCTGTCCTCAATCTCTAATATTTACAATCAAATACTCTTCCCTTATAAAAATTTAATACTGAGAACATTAATACTAAGAAATTTCCAGTGATTAAATACTGCAAATATTTCAAAAATTATTTGGCCAATGCTTACTTATTGATTACATAATTACAAAATATTGTTTGCGCAACAAATTAAATAGAAAATAAAATGTAGTAAACTAATGTCTGATGATTTTGCCTAAATAAAAACAATATGTCCTTTCCCGATTTCAATCCTGTAGCAAACACATTATTTTTTTCCTAACCGCGATCACTGTGGTTTTATCTTAATGACCGAATGTAAATCGATGACGCCATTGAGCTGTAATGATAACTTGATAGAATATATTTATAATATATATTTTTATACCTTAAAAAGCATTTAAATAGTATATGTTGGAAACAACGCAACAACAATTAATTTACAATAGATATCATATGTATATATATATATATATATATATATATATATATATATATATATCATATATCTTTTTAATAAATAAATATATATATATATCATATATCATATA
>NW_022639705.1:42095-43770 GCF_010583005.1 Odontomachus brunneus
CAACTTTTGCTTGAAAAAATTTTTTATACGACCTCTATTTTCTAAGATATTTACGTAAATATCTACAAAATTATTGGTTTCAATAATTTTTTACTTGAATTCTATCAACTTTACCGAAAAATATCATGAGATAAAAATTATTTATTTTGTTTTCAAAGAGCTCTGAAAATTTTTCCAGAATTTTGTGTTAACTTTTATATATATTTATATATATTTATATAAAATCTAAAATAAAGTATATATGGTTATATATGATATGTATTTAATTGTAAAGACAGTTGTATGCTTATCATATATAAACATATATGATATTTTCACATGTGACATATGATAACATTCAAAATGAATAAATGAAGAAAATCAGTAGGTTCATTAAAAGAATAAAAATCTTTACAATGAATTATTTCAAGTAATGAGAATAACACATAATAACTTCCAAGATATTAATTTTTCTATATATGTAAAAGAGCAAAATACATGCAATGACCACCTACATTATTTATATTACATTACTTACATTATTTTTCTCAATAAAATGGGTCTGTTACATACTGTGTCCAAAAAGTAAGGTGACATTGCATTTATTTCGAAAATTCTTTATTTATTCTTGCAAATCAATTTCGTCCCCTTCAAAGTAATCCTCCCCTGATATAATACACTTATTCCAACGGATTTTCCAATCTTCGAAACAGTTGTAATAATCGATTTCAGGAATGGCCTTTAGCTCCTTCTTCGCAGCGGCTAACTGTGTGACGATAATGCACCGTCACACACTGCGCTGATTATTCGTGATTTTTTAGCCAAAAACTCGACTAATATCGTTCCACAACCACCGTATTCACCTGATTTGGCTCCATGCGACTTCTGGCTCCGGGGACACCGTTTCGAGTCGATAGAAGAGATTCAAGCCGCTGAGAAGAAGGAGCTAAAGGCCATTCCTCTAATAACGTAACAAATACTGTTTAATTTTTTTACATCTATAATTATAACAGTTTCTTTTTTTATAGGTAAAATATGTTTAACTTTTGTTTTGTGAAAGAATATTTTACCATGTACTGTTGAAACAGTTTGTAGTAGAAAATGTAACTTCCGTTCTATTTTAAAAATGATTTTTCAGAAAAATAAAAGGAGAAAAAAGAAACAGTAAATTGCAATCAGAAAATTTATGTTATCATAATATGTAGATATTTTATTTTTATTATTACTTTTCGGAGTTTATATTTAATTATTTTTTTGTATCTTTATTGTCACGTATTTTTTAATGTTGATGTAATTAAAATTATTTACAAAATATTAAATGCTATTTTCCTTTTATATGTATATTACACAAAAATATAAAATAAATATAATAAACATGAATTGTAATTCTTCAAATTTGTTACCAATACAGAAAAATAGTATCATATTCAATTATACAGGGTGTTCGGAAAGTACCGGGACGCCCGAATATCAGGAAAAATATAAGTTTTACAAAAAAATGTTTCAGACAAAAGATGTGGCGTTTAAAAATATATATTTACTGATCACATCAGTTTGACCTTGGGTTGCGTAGCGAAGGTCAGGTCAAGGTCATATTAATTTTTTTAAATGGAACACCCCATTTTTCATTGCATATTCTTATAGCACATCTCGAGAGCTTTCCAAAACGCTATAATAAAATATTTTTTTATGAAGT
>NW_022639705.1:43780-43897 GCF_010583005.1 Odontomachus brunneus
GAATTAGATCAGAAGGGCTATCTTTTGACAGAAGGGGTACCAACCCCCCTCCCTCACCACTCATGTTTGGGGTGCTTGATTATCGTGAGTCCCCTCGCCTCTCACGTTTGGGGTGCT
>NW_022639705.1:44977-45347 GCF_010583005.1 Odontomachus brunneus
GAAAAAATATTTTATTATAGCGTTTTGGAAAGCTCTCGAGATGTGCTATAAGAATATGCAATGAAAAATGGGGTGTTCCATTTAAAAAAATTAATGTGACCTTGACCTGACCTTCGCTACGCAACCCAAGGTCAAACTGATGTAATCAGTAAATACATCTTTTTAAACACCACAACTTTTGTCTGAAACATTTTTTCGTAAAACTTATATTTTTCCTGATATTCGGGCGTCCCGGTACTTTCCGAACACCCTGTATATGATTATATTGAATTATGCACTATATAAATACACATATATGATTATATATAATTATATATATATATATATATATATATATATATATATATATATATATATATATATATATATA
>NW_022639705.1:45369-46797 GCF_010583005.1 Odontomachus brunneus
ATATATATATATATATATATATATATATATATATATATATATATATATATATTTATATATATATATACACACATATATATATCAGGGTTGGGAAGTAACGCGTTACTTGTAACGACGTTACTATTTCGTTAATTTTTTTTGGTAACGATTTGGTAACTCCGTTACTTTTTTGTAGCAGTAACGAAAAAGTAACAGCGTACATTTTCTTTAGTAACGTTACATTTTCTTTAGTAACGAGTAATGAAATTCATCATTACTTGTATTATTACTTTTTTACTATAGTGACTTCTGTACACAGAACGCGGCAACGCTTGCCACGCGACGAAAATTTGCACACGATAAACAATTAATGTGCTGCTTTCCGTAAAGCCCATTCTACAATAAGCAATAAATCTTAAGTCATAATAAAATTGACCAATCATAGTCGATTATTAGAAAAATAATCCACTGTAATTGGTCAATTTTATTGCGACTTAAAACTTATTGCTTATTGTAGAAAGTCTCTAAAGCGTGGTCTACAATGAGAACTTAAGCCATAAAATTTAAGCTCTAAGCTTTAAGCTCTAAGCCGTAAGAAATTAACCAGTCACAGTCAATTATTTTTCTTATAATTGACTGTGATTGGTCAACTTCTTACGGCTTAGGATTTAAAACTTAAATTTTCTGTTAGCTTAAGTTCTCATTGCAGACCACGCTTAAGGGGCGCCGCACACACGAATTGACATAATAGTAACGTACCGTAAGAATTGACCAATCACTTTGAGTATCGTCGAACCGTAAGATCGCCATTTTTGTGAATACTCGATTGTAATTGGTTCATTTTTACGGTACGTCTTACGTTACTGTTATATACATGTACGGTGCCCCTAAAGCCCATTCTATATTAGTCGCAATCACAAGGAAATTGACCAATCATAATTGATTATTCTTCGAACGCAAGAAGAATAATTGACTATGATTAGTCAATTTCTTTGCGACCTAGCGATTTGCGACTAATGCAGAATGGACTTTATGTCGTTATGCAAGAATGCTTCCCGCTTAAATATTTTATATCTTGTCTTTATATATGTATAATTTATAATACTAATATTTTATATTTTATATTTTATATTTTGTCTTTATATATGTATAATTTATGTATTGTCTCTCTTACTATTCGTTTTATAAGCCGATTTAAAATTTTTTTTTTTTTACAAAAGTAACAGAAAGTAACGATTTTTTTATGGTTACTTTTCAAATAATGGTAACGCGTTACTTTTTAGAATCAGTAACGAGTAACGGTAACGAGTTACTTTTTACCGCAAGTAACGGTAACGGGAACGCGTTACTTTTAAAAAGTAACGTTCCCAACCCTGTATATATATATTAGGTGTACAACTTTGCTTCCGCCGTTTTTTTTTCCGAAATCCGAAATTTGTAAAAAAACTA
>NW_022639705.1:46807-47127 GCF_010583005.1 Odontomachus brunneus
AAATATTCCCTTATAGAAATATCATACTAAGAATCATTGATAATTACTTATTTTCAGTATTAAAAATATTGGATAATAAGTAATTATCAATAATTCTTAGTATGATATTTTTATAAGGGTTGTCCATCGCTGGCCACTACTTTCTCCCATCTTTCGGGTAGCGAACGAATCCCGCGTCGAAAAAACTGGTCATCTTTTGAGGCGATCCACGAATCGATCCAATTTTTTACTTCTTCATAAGACCGGAAGTGTTGGTCAGTCAGGCCGTGTGCCATTGATCGAAACAAGTGATAGTCAGAGGAAGCAACGTCTTTCTGGAA
>NW_022639705.1:47137-47743 GCF_010583005.1 Odontomachus brunneus
AAACAAATGCCGTTCAACATCTCTCGGTTTCAATTCGTACGGCACCCAATTTCCTTGCTTCTGAATCATTCCCATGGCTTTGGGGCGTTTTGAAATGGCTTGTTGAGTCACTCCCAATGATTGTGCCAATTCTTCTTGATTTTGACACGAGTCTTGATCAAGTAATGCCTTCAATTCTGCATCTTCGAAAACCTTCTGTTTTCCACCGCTATGCCGGTCTTTGACGTCAAAATCACCGTTCTTAAAGCGTTGAAACCGCTCACGACACGTTCTTTCACTAATAGCGGCCTCACCATAAGTATTTGAGAGCATTCGATAAGCCTCAGCCGCAGATTTCTACATATTGAAACAGAAAATTAAAACATCCCGCAAATGACGAGAATTTGGCTCGTAAATTGACATTTTCAATCAAGAATAATTTTATGATGCAGACACAAATCGACTAATGTTTCTATGGGATTATGTTGACAGATGCCCAAGTTTATTGTATTACGTCTATGATCTATTTATTTCGACCACCACTTACTCTTAAAGCCATCTATAGGAAAACGGCGGAAGCAAAGTTGTACACCTAATATATATATATATATATATATATATATATAT
>NW_022639705.1:52193-52734 GCF_010583005.1 Odontomachus brunneus
TACGGCACCCAATTTCCTTGCTTCTGAATCATTCCCATGGCTTTGGGGCGTTTTGAAATGGCTTGTTGAGTCACTCCCAATGATTGTGCCAATTCTTCTTGATTTTGACACGAGTCTTGATCAAGTAATGCCTTCAATTCTGCATCTTCGAAAACCTTCTGTTTTCCACCGCTATGCCGGTCTTTGACGTCAAAATCACCGTTCTTGAAGCGTTGAAACCGCTCACGACACGTTCTTTCACTAATAGCGGCCTCACCATAAGTATTTGAGAGCATTCGATAAGCCTCAGCCGCAGATTTCTACATATTGAAACAGAAAATTAAAACATCCCGCAAATGACGAGAATTTGGCTCGTAAATTGACATTTTCAATCAAGAATAATTTTATGATGCAGACACAAATCGACTAATGTTTCTATGGGATTATGTTGACAGATGCCCAAGTTTATTGTATTACGTCTATGATCTATTTATTTCGACCACCACTTACTCTTAAAGCCATCTATAGGAAAACGGCGGAAGCAAAGTTGTACACCTAATAT
>NW_022639705.1:53107-53435 GCF_010583005.1 Odontomachus brunneus
ACACACGCACACGGACACACGGACACACGCACACGGACACACGCACACGGACACACGCACACGGACACCCAGATAAATATATATATATATATATATATTAGGGTGATCCTTATTTACTCTTGGTCAAAATTTTTTTCCGAATTTTTTCCGTGGCACCCTCCAAAAAGTTTCCTTATAATAATAAAATAATTCCTATCAAGTGTGACCCTTATTGAAATATCATACTAAGAAATACTGAAAAATTATTAGTGATTAAATATTATCAGTAATTCAGTAATTTTTTGGCCAGTACTTAATTTCTGGTGAATACTGATAATAAAATCACTGT
>NW_022639705.1:53885-54332 GCF_010583005.1 Odontomachus brunneus
GTGAACCAGTGATAATTACTTTTACATTTTTAACAAAATGTTGTAATGATTAATCCAACAAAAAAAAATTAAAAAATCAAAGAAAATCTAAATTAAACAAATCGAATTACTAAATTTTGAAAGAAACTTTTAAAAAATATTATTTAAAACAATAGTGTTGTTTCACCAAATGACATGGTTTCCTTGAACAAAATAAAAGTTTTATTTTCATCATTTTAAAAAATGATATTTCGTTTAAGAATATAATATTTTAATGAAATAAAAAAAAAACAAAATTAAACAAGTACGAATATTAAATCTAAAGAAAGTATTTTCTCCGAAAAAACGGTATAAGAAGTATAAAAAATATGCAATAAGACAAATTAATGATTGCCACTAATGAGTGCTATTCTAAGTATTATTCTGTAAGTATTATTGATGTAAAACATTACTGAATTTGAAACACAA
>NW_022639705.1:54497-54727 GCF_010583005.1 Odontomachus brunneus
AATTAATGTCACTGCAAAATCTCTGCAACATTGCACTGCAATATGCAATCTTGCAACGTTGTAGCAATGTTGCTGCAAGCTTCTGTGCTGTATGGGCGTTGCTGAGATTCGAGCCTGAGACCTCTCTTGAGGTACCAGATTTACGTCAAAATGACATCCAAATCTAAGTAAGTTCAGGATAAAAAATAACCAAGGAATGATAAAAAATATCGTGAGAATATCGTCAAAAT
>NW_022639705.1:59150-59465 GCF_010583005.1 Odontomachus brunneus
TACAGTACGCCCTCCGTATACGCCTGTTGTCGCTTTCGACTATTTGACAGGCGTATACGGACCCGCCGAGGGACACCATACCTGCCTCTGAGTGTACTATGGTATATCCATATACGAAAGCATAGGATTTATTTAAAAGAAGAGAATAGATTCTTTTAAAATATATGTTTTAAAAAGTATATAGAAAGTATATTTAAAAAATATTTACATGTTTTAGAAGTAAGTAAAATAAATTATTTTGTAAATTTAAATAAATTTTTTTCTGATAATAAAAGAAACTTTAATTTGAAACATAAAAAAATACTTTTAATATTA
>NW_022639705.1:60835-61619 GCF_010583005.1 Odontomachus brunneus
TATATATATATATATATATATATATGTATATGTATATATATAACATTTTATAAAAGTAATTCAAAATAAATATTTATAAATATTTATCTAATAACTTACTAATATTGTATACTGTCTGCGTTAACCTTACAGTACTTTGTGTAAATATTTCATCCCTTAGCAAAATATTATATATTAGTATTTAAATATTGACAATGTTCTGCGTAAGTATTTTATCACTGGACGAAGTATTACATATCAATATTTAAGTATTGAAATCAATCATAAGATAGGATTTGTAACATTAAATATTGAAATACTTGAGTACTAAAAGCTGTATTTGAATCACAGAATATTACTAAATACTGTATTTTTAATACTAAAAATAAATAATTAATCAATGATTCTTAGTATGATATTTCTATAAGGGTTTGCCATCAAAAGTTGATAGCAAGCTCTACTCAAAATCTGTTCGCGCAGGTTTGGCTATTTGGGTGGTACAAGACGTTTTTCCTTCAGAATGACATATTCAATATACATGTATAACGTGTTACATACCTATCGTTGCACCTTGTTTTATTTATACACTTTGTATATACAGGGTGTCCCACACTCTCTTACGAATATTTTGTGGGAACGTAGAATGGTTGCACGATTTTGCGCGATAATACACCAATTTTCTTTAATTAATAATTACAAATCTACATGATTATTTGCAAAATGGTAAAGGACTTTTTGGCTCAATTTGACCAAAAGTATAAGTACACGACGGCAGACGTCGCTACTACACTCATTTACCATGTCC
>NW_022639705.1:61629-62525 GCF_010583005.1 Odontomachus brunneus
TTGTTATGTCATTAAATCTGAACGATTTAACCGTTCAACGATTTATACGTGAACTTGGAGATTTATACGGTTGAACTTGGACATTTTAAATATTAAGATGTACATAAAAAGCAGGTTCTTTAAATTTTATTTCAGAATAATTCATTTTTATAAAAAATGTGTTTCTATCTCTTTGTCTCTTTCTCTCCCTTTCTCTCTCTCCCTCTCTTATTATTATTTATTTTTTATTTATTTATTTATTATTTTATTATTTTATTTTTATTTTTTGTATTTACGTTATCGTATTTAATTTTATTATATTTTATTATTTATTTTTTATTATTTCTTATTTATTAATTATTTTATTATTTATATATATTCTGACGTCTATACAATCTATTTAATTTAATAAATTACGAGTCGGTAAATTAGTAATCGTAATATACAGTGTGGTCCACGTATTTGATACGTTATTGAAAATAAGTACTGAAGGCAGCAGCACCGAATAAAATATTAGTCCCGCTATGTAAATAACTTTTACAGAATTTTTTTGATGGTTTATTTATAAAAATATATCATGCTTCGATTTTGATAAAACTTAATACAATTTGAACGGGACGATCGACCAAATTAATTCGCATATGCAAAAGTACAGTATTTTATTAACATGATAGAAAAATGTCATTATCTGCTGTTTTATTGCAGTAATTTTCTATATAGTCCTTGGTAGAAAATTAATTTCGTTATCGTGCCGGTCTCTCTTACATTATTTATATGCTAAACGGTTTCGTCGATATTTTGCGATTTAAAAGGCAAACAAACTATAAGATTTTTTTTCCTTAATCTTTAAGTGGGCAATACAAAGCGCTTTTTATCAAGTGAGGAATTGGCGTAGTGTTTAAAGCGACGGACGATTG
>NW_022639705.1:62535-62807 GCF_010583005.1 Odontomachus brunneus
CTACACTCATTTACCATGTCCTACATGATCATTTACAAATTTTCTACAATTAATATCTCGATAATTATTGTGAATATCGCTAAACGATATAGGACATTTATGTTCATTTGAACCCATTCTACGTTCCCACAAAATATTCGTAGAAGAGTGTGGGACACCCTGTATAAAATGATCTATTTGCAACAACAAATTATTCGTTCATTGACGTCACAAATGCTAAGTCGGCATCAATCAACGAATAATTTATCGCTGAGTTATCATTTTCCAAACTT
>NW_022639705.1:62817-62967 GCF_010583005.1 Odontomachus brunneus
ATTTTCGAGAATGTGGGCCCTGTACATTATCCGATGAAAAATTTTTCATGCAAAATTATGTATGAAATTTGTCCATACATAATTATGTATAATTATATACCCAGATAGTCAAACCTGTGCGAGCAGATTTTACGCAGAGTCTGTCAACAA
>NW_022639705.1:62977-66435 GCF_010583005.1 Odontomachus brunneus
TTTCCTTAATCTTTAAGTGGGCAATACAAAGCGCTTTTTATCAAGTGAGGAATTGGCGTAGTGTTTAAAGCGACGGACGATTGTCCAAAAGATGTCTTCGGTTCAAGTTCGAATCTCACCAGAGAAAATCTTAAAAATTATGAAAAAATAATATAGAAAAATTTTTTTTTCATAGTATTTTTTGAGTATTTATGAGAAAGCGCTTATTCTATGAGTAATTATGAAAAATTATGAGAAAATTTTACTGAAGAACCTACGAAACGACAGGATCTGCGCGCAATCTGCCGCCAATCTGCCGTCAGTCTGTCGACAGGCTCTGCGCGCAATTTGCCGCCAGTCTGTCGTCAGAGTCTGTTCGCAGACCCTGTCAACAGTCTGGCGGCAGATTGGGGACGCAGATGTCTATGGATCTGTCGACAGATCCTGCTCGGATTCGACAGATCCTGTCGACAGTCTGACGTCAGTCTGCGCGCAGATTACTTACTGGGTACATATATATATATATCGATTCACAATTTTACGAGTTATACTAATTATATTATCATTATGTTTTTAGATAAAAATGTTGAGTATGTTAGAAGGACATGGTTTAAAATCTATTACTCTTAATATTTTGACACGTGTGTTCAATAATGCTGTTGCCATGAAATACAGTTGGTGGAAAAAGGAAACTTGTATTTTCGAGTTTATGGAAGATTATATTAGATGAGTAAAATAGAGAGTACACAGAATGTCATTAAAATAAATAATACTAGTTAGAATGTGTACGCACATGTGTCCATACAAACATATCTTAAATACAGAATTGTCTATAATTATAACTTCAAACGTTTTTATAATTGTATTATATTAGGTGTTGCCAGACGACATGTTCCTAATGTCCTTGAATCGGATGTTGTAAAATATATAAAAATATAGTTAGCCCATGCAGCAGAAAGATTACAAAGTGAGGAAAGGTGATTATATTCGTTATATGTTTATATTGAAAATAATATAATGTGATATTTTATATAACCATAAAATAAATCTGCAGATATAATGAATCATTTCTTCTTTTTCAGAAAAAAACCAAAGATGGTTGCAGGAAATACTAGAGATAATGACGGTCAGTTACCAGCGGTAACTGACGGAACACTAACAGCTGACCAAAGACCAATATAAAATATAAAGTACCAAAGACTAAAGACCAGTAAAAAGTATATTATTAAAAGATGCCAGACTATTGTCATAGATATAATTATAACAGAGTAATTTGCGTTATAAATATGATATACAATAGACACAAATAAAGAAAAAACGCTAATTTTCCTGTACGTGACGATAACTTTTGTTCAAATAATGAGTTTGGTAGTAATTCGGCAAACACAATGTAAAATACACGGTAGTTATTTCACACTCAACAATTTCACTGTTGCATAACGCACGCGTTATATAATAATTACATTGTTGAGCGAGCAATTACAACTAACTTACATGTGACGTTATATTTGCTGGATTACAAATAAAAAAACTCCTTAATTGAATAAAAGTCTTTGTAACATATAATCAAATTTACGTTTATGCCCCTCTTTTTTTCTATTTTATATCATATTTATGATGAATGCAATTATTATGAAATAATAAGTAATATTAGTTAAATTTTACAAGGTGCAATGGAAAGAAATTACAGTACAAATACACACCAAAACGTTTATTTTATTTAATTAATATTAAATGTATTGCATTTTTTTGTTTTTTACACTTATTGTAATGCATTTTTTTTTACATTTAGCTATAACAATTTACTTTTAAGGTAAAAAATATACCAAAATATTCATTTTATTTAATGAAATGTATAGTATTGTACTAGATTTGAGGCTTTCACGGCCATTGATACAATGTCTAGGTATAGCTTCCGGAATGGAGCCGTGTCTTGAATCAGCGATATGCCGACGTTTCGCAAACGTTGCAGTTTGCATCATCAGGGCTGAGAACTCTGATACTGAGCTCCCTTGGGTAAAGGTAGTCCTTATATGCCCCCCTCCCCCCCCCCTTTGTGTAGATGGTGTTTAGCGAGTAGGGGACGAGGCTTGAATCCAGCCAATCAGCGTATTTTAATTGATCAGCTGGTCAATTAAAAAAAAACCAGGAGGGCAGTATGCCAAATAGAGTTTACTTGCATACCTTTGTCTCGGTTGAGGTTGTTGGGATGTTTCAAAATTTCTAGATCTTCACGATGTTTTCTGGCAAAATAACTCTGTGAGGGAGCCAATCTGGTGGCTTTTTCATATTATACGGAGTGTCCAGTCTCCATCCAGTATTCAGCTAGGGCTGATTGAGTAAAGTGACCATACTTGGTACATCGCTGGTGTTCCTTGATTCGCGTACTGATCTTCCTCCCGGTTTCTCCTATATAAACTTTACCACAAGAGCAAGGGATCTTATATACACCTGATGTTTCTAGGCATGATTTCTGATCCTTCGGATTTGGGAGTAAATGGGAGAGCTTCCTATGAGGTTTGAAGATTACTTTGATTTTGTGTTTACCCAAAATCCTGCTGATAGGTTCTGTTATGCCCTGGAGATATGGAAGGACAGCCGTTTTTCTCTTTTCTCTCTCTTCATCTAGTGTGTCAGTGTTTTTAGGACTGACAATTCTGTTCTTCTGGTTTTTTATTATTTGCGAGATGTTTTTGCTGTTGTATCCATTTTTAGTTAAGGCTGTACTGAGGTGTTCTAGTTCTCCATTCAGAGAAGATGGTTCCGAAATTGTGAGCGCTCTGTAAACCAATGAACTTATGACAGAATTCTTTTGCGAGGGATGATGATGAGAGGTTGCATGTAGATATCGGTCCGTGTGTGTTGGTTTTCGGTAGACCTGGTGACCTAAGGTGCCATCTTGGTTCTTTTGGACTAGCACATCCAGGAAGGGTATTTGATTATTTTGTTCCACTTCCATTGTGAACTGAATACTGGGATGTTGTGAATTGAGAAACCCGAGAAACTGAGAAAGAGTTTCCCTGCCATGATTCCAAATTACGAAAGTATCGTCCACATACCGAAACCATGTGGATGGTTTCAGTGGTGCGTTCCTCAAAACTTTATTCTCAAAGTGTTCCATAAAGATGTTTGCAATGATAGGAGATATAGGAGATCCCATCGCCGCTCCAGAGGTTTGTTCGAAAAACTCTCCTTGGAACTGAAAATAGGTTGAAGTTAAGCAGTGTTCTATTAGTGGGAAGAGGTTGGCAGGAATTTCCTCGGAATTCTTGATGATGTTCAAAGTATCCTGGACTGGAACATTGGTAAACAGTGAGACTACATCAAAACTCACCAGCATATCATTAGTATTCATCTTGATTTTTGTGATATTATTCACGAAATCTGTTGAACTCTTGATATGGGAATCATTGAGACCAGTAAGTTTCTGGAGGGGTTTGGTGAGATAGCGGGCTAACTGGTAGGTAGGTCCCCCAATA
>NW_022639705.1:66714-70887 GCF_010583005.1 Odontomachus brunneus
GGCCATTGATACAATGTCTAGGTATAGCTTCCGGAATGGAGCCGTGTCTTGAATCAGCGATATGCCGACGTTTCGCAAACGTCCAGCTGATCAATTAAAATACGCTGATTGGCTGGATTCAAGCCTCGTCCCCTACTCCCTAAACACCATCTACACAAAGGGGGGGAGGGGGGCATATAAGGACTACCTTTACCCAAGGGAGCTCAGTATCAGAGTTCTCAGCCCTGATGATGCAAACTGCAACGTTTGCGAAACGTCGGCATATCGCTGATTCAAGACACGGCTCCATTCCGGAAGCTATACCTAGACATTGTATAGTATTGTATTTTTCTTGTTTTTTATTTAGCTATAACCAAATAAAATATAATTTATTTTATATTTTTATATTTTATAAGTAAATTTATAATATAATACTTTGTAAAAACAGTTTTGCTAATTTATAAAATTATCCTAATATATTTTGTATTTTGTTCGAATCAATAAAACAATTTTATGTAATTTTTTGTGTAGCGTTAATATTGAGTGCATTTCCATACACGTTTCCCATAAAACTAACTTATATCTCTATAATGTTGTGACGATATATTGTCGGGAAATTAAAATATTTTTGAGATATCTAAATTAAACCATGGATATGTAGAAGATATTTATGGAATATAATAATGTCTGCTGTTGCAAAAACATAGAGATATTACTAGTTTATCGGTAGATATTTGTAAAATATTATGAATATATCTTCTACCGATAATTATTTATAAAGATATCTTCATAATATCCTACAAATATCAGCCGATAAACTATTAATATCTCTATGCTTTCGCAAGGGCGTACATTAGTAAATTCTACAAATATCCTCTACATATTCATGGCTTAATTTAGATATCTCAATAATATTCTGATTTCCCGACAAGTTATCCTCATGACATTATAGAGATCCACGTTTGCTGTGTGGGTCCTAACTATCTTTTTACTGTGCCATTATAGTTCCAAATATCATACATTTTTCTCTCAGTGTACGTTCGTTAATCAATTCTTACACGATCTTTTGTTTGGGTTTGGGGATAACTGATAACTTAAGACTCTCAGTAAAAATTAAAATATATATAATTGTCATAATATATAATCACTCTTACAAATAGCCGGTTCATTTTTTATTTGCTTTATGCCACTGTCTGTTTCTCTCGTTCCTTTTCTCTATCTAACGAAATAGCCGAACTCTCTCTCTCTCTCCCCTCCCCCCTCTCTCTGTCTCTGTCTGCTTTATTACACTCTCTCTCTATCTCTGCTATTTCGTGTCAGCCTTTACTTGTCCGTTGCCGGAAGATGCCCCTCGAAAGCGTCAAGAGTCACTATTTATTTTGTTTTTTCTCTATATTTTTTATGTTCGATTACAAGGAATTATGCTCTCTTTTTTGACAGATATTGTTTACTGAAAAATATTTTATTTAGAATCTTACATATGTACGCAGACAAAGCATATATGTATGCCCTATTGCAGAGCTCAAGGCTGGCTCCTATGCTTAAAAGTAAAGAAAAAAGAGAATTCATGAAAATATATATGAAAATATATATAAAAATATTATTTTATTACTTGTTATTCTTCGTACATAGTATACAACCCTAATAGCACAGATATCCAGGGGACATCCAGAGAACATCCTAAAGAAGTCCTGAGGACATTTCTTCGTCCTCAAGAGATCTTGTGCTGTCTGGGTAACACACAGAAAAAATGTTACTATTAGACATAAATGATATTTGATAAAATAGTTGATGTTGTAATGAAAAACAGCAGTGAGTCGACGGAAAATATTTTAAATTTACACTTACAAATATGGCTTTTTTCTTTATCCACTCTTTTTCTCCTGTTTTTTTATATATCTAAAATAATATCGCAAAAATTTATTTTCCAATAAAAGAAAAATTTGAAAGCAAAGGTATACAAAATAATTAGCAAGAGCTCAACGAACAATTCGAATGTTTATTGGAAAGTTCTTTTTTTAATGAAAAGTTGCGAACTGAAAATTCAAGTAACAAAGGATAATTGAACTTTTTAAATATTTATGTATATAGTTATATATATTTATGTATATAGTTGTTATTCCTATTTTACAATGATTTTATAAGATTCTTTAGCTAAATCACAAATATTCTCTCTTTCTTTGTACAATACAATAATATAATTATTAAAAATATTAGCCCTTAGGGCTATCGCACACAAATTGACATAACTGCATATGCATAGCATAAGACCGCATGTACCAATGAGCATCGAGTATTAAGTCGCCATATTGGTGTTGAATAGCCCTAAGGGCTATCGCACACAAATTGACATAACTGCATATGCATAGCATAAGATCGTATGGACCAATGAACATCGAATATTAGGGCCATCACACACAAAATTACATAGACGCATATGCATAGCATAAGATCATATAGACCAATGAGCATTGAATATTAAGTCGCCATATTGATGATTGATACTTAATATTCGATGCTCATTGGTCCATACTATCTTATGCTATGCATATGCGCTATGTAATTTTGTGTGTGATTTACTAACACAAGTTCTTTTGCTTATGCAAAGTATTCTTTGGTATTTTCCCATATATTCCTAGAATATCGGAGTCTCTTTTGCAAATTTTCTTGTGCTTGTGTTTGAGTAGACTGTTAGTTAATCCAGAAGCATGTTCCTCCTGTTTTATCTTCTTCTCATCCATTTTTTGGTATATCTTCAACTTCTTGTAATTTAGCATTCTATTTTTAGGTGCAACTGCACCCAAGCTGATAGAGAGTTCAACTTTTGTTTTTCTTGCTTTTCCTTTTTCAAAACCAGTCATACCTAACTTAATAATATCATATCGTGCTTTTTTCATTACTTTTTTTTGTTCCTTTCTTAATTCAGTTGAATCACTTTTTATTACAGAATTAATCAGATCATTCTTCTGTAACTTTTGCGTATTAACCAAACTATCTATTAATTTTGTTTTCTTCTTTGGGTTCTCATAACTCACGGAAACATAGTTTCTCTTGATGTGAGAAGCACGTGTTGATACAAAGTCTTCCATACTTTTATATACTAAAAACAGATTGTAATTAGAATAAGTTAGTTTGTGTAGATATTGTATGTATAATAAATTATGTAAAACTTTAGAAAATGTTTAAAATGTCTGGAAGCTATATGATATAAAGTTATCTTTTAAAAACTTTGAAGTAAATTAAAAAAAGGACTAATTCAGTTCACACACATTACCTTCAATATTGATACAATAATATTCAATCGACACGTTTCTTAGGAACAAACAACTTTTCTACTTAGAAAAATCGTTGGTCTTCACAGTAAAGCGAAATATTAATTAACAAAGTTGATCACTATTAAGGTTAGCGAAACTATCTCTCCGACACTGGAATATAGCTCTATACTAGAATAAACACTCTTTCTTTATGGTATGCGAGACTAAGGGCTATCGCACACAAAAATTGACATAACTGCATATGCATAGCATAAGACCGTATGTACCAATGAGCATCGAGTATTAAGTCGCCATCTTGGTGTTCGATGCTTAAGGGCTATCGCACACAAAATTACATAGCGCATATGCATAGCATAAGACCGTATGTGCCAATGAGCATCGAGTATTAAGTCGCCATCTTGGTGTTCGATGCTTAAGGGCTATCGCACACAAAATTACATAGCGCATATGCATAGCATAAGATCATATAGACCAATGAGCATTGAATATTAAGTCGCCATATTGACGATTGATACTTAATATTCGATGCTCATTGGTCCATACTATCTTATACTATGCATATGCGCTATGTAATTTTGTGTGCGATAGCCCTTAAGCATCGAACACCAATATGGCGACTTAATACTCGATGCTCATTGGTACATACGGTCTTATGCTATGCATATGCAGTTATGTCAATTTGTGTGCGATAGCCCTTAAGGCCATCACACACAAAATTACATAGACGCATATGCATAGCATAAGACCGTATGTACCAATGAGCATCGAGTATTAAGTCGCCATATTGGTGTTGAATAGCCCTTAGGGTGCCGTCCCATTGAGCACGGATCGGAACGCCGAATCGGATTTCTTACTATAATGAGCGTTCCGTTCTTTAGTTCCGTTCCGTTTCCTCTACCAGTCCCATGTAGCAAAGTTT
>NW_022639705.1:70897-75606 GCF_010583005.1 Odontomachus brunneus
TTCCGTTCTCTAGTTCCGTTCCGTAAAAGTTTCCTCTACCAGTCCCATGTAGCAAAAACGGAACGGAATGGCGCGTCGGTCGCAAATAAATATGATTAATTCGTCAATATTTCGTTATTTTGACGCGACAGAATTAATTATATACATAATTTATGCAATTATCTTGTCGATAACATTGTCATGAATATTCTGAAATATTTAATTGAAGAGTGAAATATATTTTATAACTAGAAATCCGTTCCGTTTTTGCTACATGGAACTGGTAGAGGAAACTTTTACGGAACGGAACTAGAGAACGGAACGCTCATTATAGTAAGAAATCCGATCCGGCGTTCCGATCCGTGGGACGGCATCCTTATAGCTTCTGCACACAGGACGCGGTAATGCTTGCCGCGCGGCGGAAGTCCGCGCGACAGCCAATCAATATCTTGCTTTTCCTTAAGAGTTAGAAGGTTATTACGGAAAGCAGCATATTGATTGGCTGTTGCGCGAATTTCCACCACGTGGCAAACATTACCGCGTCTTGTATGCAAGAGCTATTAGGCTGATATTACATGTGTTGTACGACAAGCTTTTTGGATACGTTCATTGGTTGTCGAATAGAGAACCTAGAAATACTCTATACCAACCAATAAACGTATCCGAAAAGCTTGTTGTACGTTGTATGTAATATCAGCCTAATGCAAGATTCACATCGCGTTCGATGTTCGCCGTACGACGTCCAATATCCAATAGGAAAACAGCTTTCTAATATAGAATTCAATTCTCCATTGGAGAGCTATTCTTTTATTGAATATCGGATGTCGTACAGAGGATATCGGACGCGGTGTGAATCCTCCAGAAGGGTGCAAACTATGCAGCGGAATAGCGGAGCGCGGAACGAGAGCGGAACCAATCACGAGCGATTAGGGTTGGGCACGTATTAAACTGAGATATTATACATTGTATTATACATTGTATTATGAAGTATAATACATTTAGTTTTATACATATTATACTTCCTGTGGCTCCATTATCTGTCTCTACATCATGTGTACAGTTAATTTTAACTGCGTTCCGGTATTCACAGTCAGTGTTGAAAATCTATAATTTATGTCACGTATACTATAGATTTTCAGTATTTGCAGTAAATATCAGAGTGCAGACTTTATAGGGGATTTGCTAGCGTCATTACTATTATTCTAAGTTCCATATTTTGAACTCTCTTTTATCGCTAAAAGCGTTTCTAAAAGTAGCTGATAGCCAATCACAAAGCTTATAAAGCCATTTTTAGAGGTGCTTTTATCAAGTCTGTTCTTTTTCGTTGCACTGTTGCACTGGTGCAATAACACAGTGAGAAATGACTTAGCGATAGACGTCGAAAAAACGTCGAATCGACGTCGATTTGACAATTTTGACGTCGATTCGACGTCTTTTCGACGTCGATCGATAAGTCATTTCTCACTGGAAAGCGTGAGACAAACATATATTTGTCTCACTCCAACTTATTTCAGCAGTACAGGGCTCCTATTCTCGAAATTTCTGCGTATATGTAATTTTCATTACGCAGCTATTTTATGGCATGATTAAACCTGCGTAGTAAAATTTACGTATACGCAACTATTTAAAAAATAAGGGCTGCGTTCAGAAATCCTACTCAATTAGTAGAGTAACATTTAAAAAAAAGGTCTGTTGTTTTAACTGAACTACCTGAACTGATGCAATAAGTGCAATAAGTTAAGGCGCATTCGCCTTGGCAGAAAGCAGAAAGATAGAAAGCCAATCAGAACTCGCGCTCGTAAAAAAACAGAAACTATCAACTAAGGCTGCGTTCCGAAACTCACTGTCAGTACTTGCAGTACTGCAAAGTCGTTCCGAAATACGTCGCAGTAAGCTTTCAATGTACTTTCGTTAACACGTGACGTCATATATTTTGACGTAATTTCCTGCTTTCGTTACTGCGGCTGGCGAGGTAAGACACCAGCAGTGAAAAAATGGCGGTGCTCTGTGATGAGACGTTAAGCCTCATATGTTCAGAAAGTAATAAAATATATAATGTAACAGTTAGTCGTGAAGATGCTGAGAAAGCACGTACAGGTATAAGTTTGTAATAATCAATAATTATTTTA
Organism: Odontomachus brunneus; assembly: GCF_010583005.1. Taxonomy (NCBI): domain Eukaryota; kingdom Metazoa; phylum Arthropoda; class Insecta; order Hymenoptera; family Formicidae; genus Odontomachus; species Odontomachus brunneus. Next base: position 73,006 of record NW_022639705.1, read on the forward strand.
CTTTTATAATTATTTTATTTTTATTTTATTTTGTTTATTTAATTTAGGATTTAATAATTTAAATAAGAATTGAAAAGTACTTCGTTTAAGTCTGAAACAATAAATTCCATTTTCTTGATATTACTTTTTTTTTTTAATAATCAATGGCACATTTTATCATATTTCTTTTACATGCGTTTGATGTACATTAGGTAAAAATTGTATATTGTTTTCTGTACCGAAAGTGCATTTGAAATTCCTCGTCTGTATACAATGGTATAACACTTTCAACATAGTCCTTGCAACGAAAACGTGGAGTCAAATTTCTATTAAGAGTCCTTAAAAATATATCATCTTCTTCGCTATCTGAAGAACTTTCAGAAGATTCTATTACATATTTTACAACTTTTGTTAAAATCACAATCTCCATATCACGCTATGTTTGATCCATAATTATCTATGAAACTTGTTTATCTTAACCTCCACAATACTGAATATTTCTACTGCGAGTCCGTTCCGTTATTGATTGCATTACAAGCTGAAAAGCAGCATCAGTAATTACGGAACGGATCCGCAGTTCTACTTTATGACGTTATACTTTCAGTACTGGCAGTTAATTTCGGAACGCAGCCTACGTAGATGACAATCAATAGTTTCTGTTTTTATATCAATCCTAGGTATTACACGTTTTATGCGTTTTTATACGTATTATACGTATTTTACCGTATAATGTAAAAAACCCTAGAAAATGTTCGAAAAACCCAACCCTGCGAGCGATCCGCGTTTTTCAGCAGTTTTTAGCGGAATTTGCAGAATAGTTTTGTCGCAGACTGCGTAATATATGCATACTCCTATCATACAAGACTCCTATCATTGACTTTGGGTGCTTTCCAATTGGTTAACACATCTTGACATACACGTACACAAAATCAGTTTATTGGTTACATATTATCTAAAATATCTTGTAAGATAATATGCAATCAATAAGCTGGTTTTGTGTAACACAGTGTACGCAACTGGAAAGCACCCTTTGTTTACCCAACAGCTTAAAACCGGTTTAGTAACTACCGTAGTTAGTGAACTCTTGAATCCGATTTTAGGGGACCGTGATAGCACATTGACTAACGGACACAGCTAACCACAACGCCATATGCCTAGAGATATTCTAGAGACTCTATAAACAACGACATATGATTGGATGTGTACGTCAATGTGCGCATCTGGGACTCACTCGATTTGGATATATTTCTCTAAAAAATCTAAAAGAATATACCAATCGGATGAGAGAATTTACTAAATACGGTTGTTACTAAACCGGTTTTAAGCTGCCGTGTAAACTTAATCATAGACGTGGGCCCATATAATCTCATATTAAGAAGAACAAACAATCCAGTTGGCCAAATTTATTAATATGCAGCACAACATAACCGCTATGCCATGAATTTAACAATGGATGCGTAATATATATGTACAAATTCGTCATTTTTAGCATTGAAACAGGAGCTCTTAAGTCCCTATGGAACGGAATAAGCACATCGCGAATTTTGCTCAACTAATTGCGAGTCATTATTTCAAAAAGTTACAACCGCCTTAAAACTTATTTTATAAATTTTTATAGATTTCATAGATTTGGCTTAGTAGTTCAATGTCCACAAAAAATGAACATAGAGGCGCTGCAAATCAGTCAACTTTCCCATAACTCTCTAAAGCCGGTATTCATAGTCAGATCTTATATTTAAGATCATCTTAAGTACTATCTTAAGATGTCATAAACCAATCACAGAGCCGTATTCGCATCTTAAGACATTACTTAAAATGGTCTTGAAATAAGATTCGACTATGAATACCAACCTTAAATGCGGGCATGACCACTCTCATTCTTCTCTCTGCTAATACTTATTCCTATTGCTTGTAGCCTGGCATTGTACAAAGACTCTACAAGAGTCATGGACGTAATAATACATGGACGGAGCGAATTGTCGCGGAAGTGAAGATCTTTGACTATATGTATAACTATGGACCGCTAGCCGCTATCTTATGTTTGCAGCAAAACGTCTGTTAACATCTGCAGCGCCGTCAGGACCAAACAACGGCTATTACGTAAACTATAACATACTTGTGATTTCTATTTTACCATGTGAAAGATATTTGTGTGTGTCCGTGATCATAAATTGCAGTTATAATTAAAATAAGTTATCATGACAAATTATTATGATATTTCTTTAATAGTCAATAACAAACAAACTTTTTCCTTTTTTCTTCAAATAAATTATTACATTAAAAGAAAAGTTAGACAACTTTGCTATAATATAAAAATCAACAATTTTTAAAGTTACAAGAAAAAAAGTCTGATTTGCAATTGCATAATTTCATACCAAATTTGTATTTATTATATTACATAAGAATATATAATATTTATATATTTATATAATAAGCGATATATAATATTCTTATAGAAATATCATACTAAGAATCATTGATAATTACTTATTATCCAGTATTTTTAATACTGAAAATAAGTAATTATCAATGATTCTTAGTATGATATTTCTATAAGGGTATATGAATACAATATATATATATATATATATATATATATATATATATATATATATATATATA
>NW_022639705.1:77551-77796 GCF_010583005.1 Odontomachus brunneus
TTTAAAAAAATTAATGTGACCTTGACCTGACCTTCGCTACGCAACCCAAGGTCAAACTGATGTGATCAGTAAATACATCTTTTTAAACGCCACAACTTTTGTCTGAAACATTTTTTTGTAAAACTTATATTTTTAAATATATAAATTTTAAATTTATAAATAAATATATAAATATATAATATATAATATATAAATATATAAATTTTATAAATATATATATATATATATATATATATATATATATA
>NW_022639705.1:78326-79109 GCF_010583005.1 Odontomachus brunneus
CGGTCGCACGTCGGCCGAAGGCATCTTTCTTTCCGCTGCCGCTTTCTGTACGCTGATTTGTTGAGACAAAATAATTAATTTCTCAAAAACTATTACGAATATCGCAAAACGGCACAGGACTTTCTTGCTCACCTCAATCCGTTCTACGTTCTCACCAAGGGTCTTCATGGGACTTCGGGACACCCTGTATACAGTGTATCCCATAAGTTCGGCAACGGCAAGAAAACTCGACGGGGAAGCATTTTAAAGAAAAATGTTTCGAATAAAAGTTATAAGGCTTAAAATGTCGCATTTAATGACAGTAGTTATTTGACCTAAGGTAACGTCGCCAAGGTCAGGACAAGGTCAACTTTGCTTTTTTAGGTAGAAATACATATTTTTTATTACGGGATTTTACTCTACGTAAAAAAGCAAACAACTTTTGCTTGAAAAAATTTTTTATACGACCTCTATTTTCTAAGATATTTACGTAAATATCTACAAAATTATTTGTTTCAATAATTTTTTATTTGAATTCTATTAACTTTACCGACAAATATTAAGAGATAAAAATTGCTTATTTTGTTTTCAAAGAGCTCTGAGAATTTTTTCAGAATTTTGTGTTAACTTTTTAGTACTTCAAGAAAATGCAAGAAAATGCAGTACTAAAAAATTAATATAAAATTCTGAAAAAATTCTCAGAGCTTTATGAGAACAAAATAAATAATTTTTATCTCTTGATATTTTTCGGTAAAGTTGATAGAATTCAAGTAAAAAATTATTGAAACCAATAATTTTGTAGAT